>NC_089584.1:140166698-140433146 GCF_019320115.1 Miscanthus floridulus | reverse complement strand
CCAGTTCGTGTGGGATGAAGAAAAAAAGATGTCGTCAAAAGAGGAAAGAAAAAGAACCAACGAAGACTATCTCTGGACTGAAGAGGCTCTCCGGAAGCTCCACGAGTCCTCGTCTCGTGGCTATCCAGGAGACAAGACATAGGACGCACTATCAGAGATGGTCTG
This sequence comes from Miscanthus floridulus, assembly GCF_019320115.1. NCBI lineage: Eukaryota > Viridiplantae > Streptophyta > Magnoliopsida > Poales > Poaceae > Miscanthus > Miscanthus floridulus. The sequence goes on along the minus strand of NC_089584.1, from coordinate 140,432,981 downwards.
GCCCACAAGATTAAGATGTGCACGACGTTGCTTGGCGTATACCGCAAACTATTGTATAGTACCAAATATGATATTTTCTTTGTAACTCTACCCCTCCAGAGTACATAAGGAGAAGCAGGGGTCCCCTACTTGATATCTCAATGCAATACATCAGAACATAGGATATAGGTACTACATCGTACTGACGGCCGAACCTGTCTAAATCTTGTGTCTTGGTGCTTGTATTACCATCTCGCTCCGGTCGCTCATCTCTACGACAAATCTACCATCATGGGATACCCCTCGGTGGGCTACCGAGCATCTTCTGTCGATAGTTGGCGCGTCAGGTAGGGGGTGTGCGCTTGATCCCATGGCGAGCCAAATGGACCTCAAATCAACAGCGCGTTCTCGTCAACAATCTCGTGGAGATCCATGTCAGTCCACGACGACGATTCATCGCTGGCTACACCAGCCCCCGCGATAGCAGATCCGATCTCGGAACCACCTCCAAGGTCGTCTTCACCAACAACTCACCGCCCGCCAGGTGCTCGCCGTCAACGCCAACCAGATGACGTCATACTCCGCCGACCAGACGTTCTGTCTAAAGCTAAGTCATGCTTTAATATTTTTCTAAATATTCTTCAATCTCCGTATATCGCCATGATGTTTCTCCGAACTGTTTTCTCCATGTTTGCTCTCCAAACGATTTTCGAACCCCCGAACAGTCGTGTTGATGCTCGGACGCCTCCAGAGATGGCCCTGTCTCCGGCTCCTCCCTACGCGTGCTACAGGCTCCGCGCTCTGCGTTATGGGTAGTCGGCAGCGGCTCCTTGGTCACGCCTATTCCTCCTACACGTGCACGGGCTCCGCGCTCGACGTTATGGACTATGGGCTAGCCAGGGCTGGAGACTCAGCTACACACTAACTGGTCGGCCGGTTTATATTAAATATAAATATATCTTCACATCAACTGATCGCCGAGCTACATATGCTATTTCATCGTCATTACTGATTTTTCTCTAGAGTTCATATATTTTTACATCATGTACTACCCGTTCTACATGTTTGTATTGCAGGATCATCGTCCAGGTAATCGGACCACCTGGTGCTCGGACTTCTCCACCGATCAACTGGTCGGACCGCTTGGTCCATGGAATCCGTTGCCGACCAGTTGATCGGACTATTCGCCGGTCGCTTCTACTCAATGCTCACTTCGCCGCCGACCAGTTGACCAGACTGTTCGTCGCTCGTGCTTCATCGCCAGCTACACCGGTTACTTCTCGGCGCTCGGATTCTTCATGCTCGAGGACTAAGTGGGCACACTTCACCGCATGGACGTCACCAGCTATGCCGGTGCTCGGACTTCACCAGCTATGCCGGGGACTCCTCGGTTCGCCAGCTTCGCTGGGAACTCCTCGGTCCTCGGACATCGCCAGCTACGTCGGAAACTCCTCGGTGCTCGGACATCGCCAGCTGCACCGGGAACTCCTCAGTGCTCGGACATCGCCCGCTTCACCGAGGACTCCTCGGTGCTCGGACATCGCTAGCTGCGCCGGGAACTCCTCGGTGCTCAGACATCGCCCGCTACACCGGGGACTCCTCGGTGCTCGAACATCGCTAGCTACGCCGGGGACTCCTCGGTGCTCGGACATCGCCAGCTACGCCGGGAATCCTCGCTGCTCAGACATCGCCGCCTACGCCGGGGACTCCTCGGCGCTCGGACATCGCCTTTGGTGGTCGGATCTTGCTACGTCTCATCGGTGTGCTATCAAGCTGCTCCATGCTGTGTCGAATCAGGGTGCTGATCTTGGGCAGCACATCTAGGGTCTTGATACGCGCATGTTGGATGACGTCAGCAAAGCTTTCAGACTTCTTTTTCTTTGACCCTGCTACAAGATTCATTCTTCATCTTTCAGCAGGCTCGGGGACTAAGTGGGCACACTTCACCTTACAGTGAATGTGCGTTTTTCTCATCTCGAGGCTACGCCCGAGGACTGGCTGCCTGCTTGGCTGGTCTTCTACTTTCTAACCCTGGCACCACGTGACTACGCCACCTACTGTCAGGCCCGGGCACTAGCTGTGGGGGTATGGCCCCTGGTATCCACAAAACAAGACATGGGGCCGCACCATCAGAGGTGTCCCGGCCCACAAGATCAAGGCGTGCACGGCGTTGCTCGACGTGCACCGCAAGCTATTGTATAGTACTAAATAGGATACTTTCCTGGTAACCCTACCCCTCCAGAGTATATAAGGAGAGGCAGGAGTCCCATACTCGACATCTCAATGCAATACATCAGAACACATGATGTGGGTATTACGTCATACTGACGGCCGAACCTGTCTAAATCTCATGTCTTGGTGCTTGTATTACCATCTCGCACACCTCTACGACAAATCTACTATCGTGGGATATCTCTCGGTGGACTGCCGAGCATCTTCTGTCGACACTGTCTATCTCACTGTCTTCAGAGTTCATCGCCGCTAAGCATGAATGGCAAGCGCAGTAGCAGCAGCACCGTGTGGGTCCTTGGACTGACATCTTTACAGTATAAGTGTATTTATGTAATTTATCATCTTGTATTACTTTCCGTGTCCAATCCTAGAATCATAACTTATTTTGGGACGTAGGCAATAATCTTTATTATTTTTCATCATTAGATTTTTTGTCTTTTTGCCATGTCCTAAGATACAGGGCACTCGACTTCTGAGCACACATACGCTACTTATCTCTGCAAACAACATTTATTACTAATTGTTAGATTCTTTCGTGTTTCGTTAGTAGACATTAGATCCTCTCACGTGAGCTAGGTATATGTACTACGGTACTAATACTTATGCAACCATCGTCACTTAGCTCCGCTGACTGCTGGACTCTTTCACATTCTATTATAGGAATATTAGAGCCTCTCACGCGAGCTGGGTATACGTATTAGTACTCTTGCAACCATCGTGCTACTTGCATATCTCTCATACAATGAGTGCCACTTTCCCGCTCACTCTCACACTCTTATCATAGGTGATGATGATAGCAGAGAACGTGCCTGAGGAGGCTTAAGGATAGGCAAGGCAACTGGGCGTGAGCGCGAGGCGGCTAGTCATGAGTGCTCAATGCGCAAGCGTTGTGTGACTATGTCGTCTCCATGCGACAGCAGGACAACAGTGAATCTGGAGCTTTTGCTTGCTTGTGATCAGGGGCCAAAGCGAAGCTAATGCGGTTACCATGTATGGCTGCATGGTGCTATGTGGGAGAGAAAAGTTACTAAGGGGAAAGTTTTTCAGACGCATGCATGGAAGGAAAGGGATAGGTTAGCATGCATGGCTGCTTGGATCTAATAATGGCATGTGGGGGGAAACATGGCCATTATAGTAAATTGGAGGCGGAAAAGCACCTTTTTGGAAAAAAAAAACGTGATGATTAAACTCCCTCTTCTTAATCTTTGTCCTGTTCGTTTAGCTGATTTATTGTAAGAGAAAAATATTGTTCGCTTGGCTGTTTATTGTAAGAGAAAAATATTGTTCGTTAGCTGAAAAGACACGGCTTAAGCCAAGCGAACAGGGCGCTTGACGTTGAGGGAGTTACGTCTTGTATACTAGATCGAATCAAGGGTATCAGCTTTCCTTTTACACTTTCATTACTGAATTCTATCACATCGCCAACTGTCATCATGACTACAACAAATGGTCACGGGATACGTGGAAGAGTTGGTCGGTCCAAGTACTATGAGTGGCGAACACATGAGCTAAGGGTCGTGAAAATAAGCTAGTGGCATAAAATGCTAGTATCATTTGCTTAAATCGACAAACCCTAGGAGGATCGAAGTAGTAGATAGGTAGAACCGCGAATGAAGGTAGAAAAGAAGCCTGTATAAGCACATCGTGGCATCAAGATGAAGCAACTTTGTCACACCTTAAATTGGTTCTATCCTTCACTGCTAGAGACAAAGCTATGAAGATGATAAAGTGGACATGATGTTCTCATTGATGAGTCTTGTTGATAGATCAAAGTGATATTGAAGCTATGAAAATTAAGTGGTAAGTGGCATGGTAGATACAACATCACGTCTAGCTAAACCGAAGGCTTTTCTTAAATGTAGTTATAAAGTAGTATAGATATGGTACATATAAAAAATCAAATCAAAGAACATGATTGAGAATCTGTATTTATTCACGCATAGAAGGTCGTTCTTGAAGAAAATAAAGAGTGATATAAGATATTTAAGTTCAAGTAACTTTCCATTAACTCAATTTATTACAAGCTAAATTAAATGCTACAATTATGCCAAAAATTCATTAAACTTGCAACAAACATATATTTATAGAATTGACATGGTACTAATTACTAAAATATTATATAAATTAAATATCGACTAACCAAAAATATTGTCTGTTCCCTAATTTTCTCTTTACATGGTTCATCGCTTCACTGTAGATTGTTCAACGGACGGTCAAATACTCCCACAGAGCCTTAGCTCTGTTCAGCGTCTGTCCAACACTTGAATTGTATGTAACTTGATGAACTTTACTGCCAAACTGTCTGATGGGTTCATTTGAAGTTCTGCCTGGTTACTGCCAGATGATCTGTCGAAAGCCCGTGTTCATTTTCTAGCTTTCCAAATCGTCTAGCATGTGCAAGTTTTGCACACTTCCTCGTTTTGACTCTATTTCTTTGTTGGTCTTCGGGTCCGTTGTTCTTTCTCTTGCATCCCTATGATTTATCAGAGTCTATCTAACATATCTCAACACATATGCTAGTTCTAGTGATTATGTTGTCACCATTATCACCAAAGTCTCAATAAAATCATGGCTATGGGCACATGATACTTACAATCTTCCACTTTTTGTGACGATGACAACACAATAAAAAAAAACAAGCACAAAATGCAATAGAATATTAACAATCGGAGTACATATGCACTAAGATTACCACAAACATGCTTAGATGTCTTAGCATACATCCTTACAACCTCACATTCTCATCCAAAACTCATCCAACTTGACACCACTTGTAGTATCAGCTTAATTAATACCACTTGTAACACTCATTTGTATGCTGCTCATGGGCTTAATTAATACCACTTTAACACCACTTGGAATACTTGCATACCACAAGGCCGACGATGGTGATCCCCCTATGTCCATGGGACTGATGGGACCACCATATTTTCAGCCCTCCCTCTAGATATAGTCCCCATCGATGCTTGATCTCCTTCGATGAGATGCATGTCGGACTGCTACTCCACGACATGTGCATGGGCTCATGTGGAGGTCAAAAACAGGCAGACAGCGTTGCAATATCATGGATCCAAGTCAAAGAGGAGGAAGAACTCATGAAGCGCTGCCAAACGTACGTGTCAAGGAGCAGACCGGAGTTAAGTTGGACCTGAAGCATGGGAAGCTAGTTTGAAAGCACTACCAAAGAGGTTCATAATACAATATGGCTCATAGCATTCTAAACTCTTCATATCCATACACACTAATGTTTGAAGAAGAGGAATCGCATCTTGATAGATTAGGATGTATCACAATAGACAAAAGGGAGAGAGAGAGAGAGTGAAGATTTGTGCACTGACATATATACAAGTCCATGCAAGTATCATATATGATCAATGCGAAAAAAACAAACATGCAAGTGTAAGAACACAACAAAAAGATTTGCATGAACCTAATTTTCGCCCAATGGCCTAAGTTCAAATTGGGTAAAATAATGTACTTGCCAGGATGCTACATACTTTTTGAATTTGAGTAACGAAATCGCTATAGAAAGAATTGTAACAGCACAATACGCTTGGCAATGCGTTTAGGTAAAACAACATATATGTTATTTGTATACATTTCTTTGTTGATTATGTCTTGCACTGCACTTAACTACCGTAAGCCTGCCTGCGTGATAATGCACTGTGCACCCATTATTACGGGCATGTATTATTTAAACTTATTCGTATTTCAGCCCTGCAAGGCAGAGATCGTCGAGAAAACATTGCTCAATAAGATCTCGGGATGGACGACCCTGACCCCCCCGACCCGTCCCTCTCCTCCGTCCTCCTCGAGCCGCCAAAACCCAATCCGCCCAGATCCGCTCCTTCCCCAGCCGCTGCTCCCCATCAGCACCCAGATTCGTCACCACCATCGCCCGATCTATCCTTTGGTAGGTCACTCTCCACCCCTCTCCCAGGTTTTGGCAAGTTCGGAGCCTCCGATGCTCCTACCCGTTCTCCGCTCGGGTCACCAGCGCCTCCGTCCGAGCATGGCTCGCACGCGGCGGCAGCTGCGCCGGCGCCTGCTCCGGGTTTGGTGTCCACCGCCCTGCGCCAGCGCCCGCTCCGGGTCTGGCGCCCACCCTCTCCCAGCCTGCCCCAGGTCAGAAGGACGTCCAACTTTGCCGGGCGGTGCCCTCCTCATCGTCCCCACGCGCGGCTAGCGGCCTTTCCCCCTCGGCCCTTCCTTTCCACCCGGAACGCGGCTCGATGGGGAGGTCAAAGCTCCGTCGGTGGGCCGACGAGGATGAAGATCTACTCTCCGACATCTCGATCGGCGATTGCTCTCCTTCGTCGTACCTGGAGGCCGCTCGCCGGGCGCTAACTGCTACCCCAACTGCTCCGGCATGTCCGCTGGATGTTGCGGCACCAGACGCGATCGACGCTGCCGCCGCCGCTGTGGCCCCAACGGACGACGACGGTGGAGCGACGAGGGTACGCCGCCGTCGGATGCGGCGTAAGGCCCATAATCGATCGGGTGGCTGAGGAGCCCAGGCGACATCGGATCAGTCGGACCCAGCGACCCTGCGCGTGCCTGCGCACCAACGGCTGGGGACGCGTCGCCGCGTCTCAGCTCCAGACGCTGAGGGGTGGCAGCTGCAGTGCCGGGGTGTCGTACGTGAGGGGTGGCAGCGGCAGCTCCGGGGCCGGTGTCTCAATTGCCTGTCCTGGAAACACCGCGTGGCGACATGCCGCCTCCCATGCCGGTGCCTACGCTGCAATGGTTTGGGCCACCTGGCCCATGCCTGTAAGCGTCCGCGAACAGTTCCTGCTCCGGAGGTCGCCGGTGGGAGCCGACAACGTCGTCGCTTGGGCCCGCAGGCTGGTCGTCGACTGCAGCCACCTGCTCTCGTCGGTCCGGCGGAGTCGGGTGGGGCTGTGTTTGTGCCGTCTGCTGGTACGCCTGTTGGCCGAGGCCGTCGGCGCCGACGCGAGAGGCGCCGAAGACGGCCACAGGAAGGCACCAACGCCCCCTCCACCGACGCTACGGCCGACCTCGTCGTGCCGGCCAGCGGGACGTGCCTTCCTTGGGTTGACCCGTTGACACTGTTGGTTTGGCATCACGACGTGCTCCCTGTTCGCGACGCCACGGATGACCCGATGCTCGAGGAGTTTGTAGCCTCCATCGCCCCCAGCAGGTTCGACCCGTAGTTGGCCGTCTTGGAGGAGCCCTCGGGGGTGGGGGTCCCAGCTGGAGGGTCGCTCCTTCCGGCGTAGCTTTGTGCTGGCCCATCTCGCTCGGCCGCTTCTTCAGACGAGGAGCACTCGGACCATGCGAGGACGCCGTCCAGAGTTACTTCCCCGCCTATGGTCTTGTCGCCCATGGGCGCGGCGGCGGCTGTGGCGCCAGCTCCGGTGTCACCGAGTGACATCTCGCAGTATCTACGGTCGCAGCTTTCCTCTACCATCATGGAGCCGATCTTGGTCGAACCTCCACGTCTCCGTGTTCCTAGGAGGCGTCGTGCGGTTGAATGCACATCCTCACCGCCACGTCGTAGCGGGAGGCTTGCGGCCAAGAGCAGATGCAGAGCCTCCAACCCGACCGTGCAAGCCCAGAACGTGCTGATGGCAAAATGGGGACTCCACCAGCAGGATCAGGCGTCGCAGGCCGATGCGGAGGGCGATTTCGATAAGTACATGGCCGTTTTCGACGAGCCTCTCTCGGAGTCCAAGCGCGAGGCAATTAGGATGCTCTTCCCGGCTGGTTGCGCGATTGACGGCATCCAGCTGGTGGAGGGGGTTGAACTCGAGGTTTAGCCTACCTCTGGGTACCCGCTCTAGGTCGTCCAATCGTTGTTTATGGCCTAATTTACTAGCTCGCTGTAGCTTAGCCCGTTGTTGCTTTTAGTCCCTCTTGTGGTACTAGCCGGGCTTCGTCGTAGTTTTCTTTAGTTTTTTCGCTTCTGTTTTTCTTCTTTCTCCTCGCCTGGAAAACCTTTGGTTACCTAGTGTTGAGCCGTTTGTTGTTTGGTTCGGTGTTGTCTACTTTCTCTTAATGAAATACGTGCTACACGGCACGTTCGAGAAAAAAAAAATCTCGGTAACCAACTCGAAAAAGCAGACTCTGGCATAACAATTAACAAGTGGTGATCTCTGTACTAACTTCTACTGTGTTTTGGTTTGAAATTGTATAGTTGAAAGTTCTGTTTGGCTCTAGGCAGAAGTCCTTGGTCTAACAAACGTGCAGAATCGGACCACGACCAAGATCAGCATTCATCCGTTCAACCGGGCTGCGGCTGCAGGCTTCGAGCGGTCTGCCGCACGCACGGAGGCACGTCCGCACGTATATATCGCACGTCCCCTGGCCCTGGATCTCCGCTCCGCCGACGGAGGCAGCACTGGACGGAGGTGGGGGATCCGCCGGCAGTCAGGCAAGGGCACTAGTGTCGTCGTCGGTTCACGACCCTTTTCCCTCAAATCTTTCACAGCCTTGCGAGCCACGGTTAATCATGGGCGGGCGCAGGGCGCGCCAGCGGCTCACTTTGGCGAGAGAGGGGAGAAGCGCCGACGCGGCGAGGCGGGTATCATTGGATGCCTCCGCTCCGCTGTGCGGTGCTGTCCAGGGGAGACGACCGACCCCAACCTCGTACCGCCTGCACTGCACGCCGCACGCGGGATGCACATGGCCTGCGCTCAGATCCCGCCCGCATCTTTTCTGATCGGAAAGCGCTGCTCGTCGCTCCTCTCCGCCCCTGCCCTGACGCTCCCTGGTCGTGCCCTGTCGGCTCGGCTGTGCTGCCTGTACACGCGGGAGGCCTTCCCTGTTCCTGCCAAATGCCAAGCGTGAAGGGGACGGGGTCAACACCGTTCGGCTGTGCTGTCTGGTTCTGGGCTTCTGGCAGTTTGCGACACAGGAATGTCGTAGCCTCAGCCACCTGCCCACTGAGCATTTTGAGCTTCCAAACAGCCAGATCTCCCTGCCCACTGAACATCAACTGGGCCTGGCCCCTGGGTGCCTCCTTTCATTTCATCACACAGCGAAATTTCCATCCTTTTGGCAACTAAAATAACCGATGAAATCAGGGAAGCTCAGGTTCATCGAAGAATCAAAGCTGCCAATAACCCTTTCAAAAAAAAAACAGAAAAGAAAGAATGCCAATAACAAGCTGAAAAAGGAGGGCTTCCATTGCTAATGACATACATGTAGGTTCACAAATTTTGGGCTGAACTTACTTTAGCTAAACCGCAAATTTACTTCCAGGTATTTACACTGTTCTAAGTTCCTTGTGACGACGAAACTAGGCACCGGTGGATATGATACGCGCGACTACATACATACACTAGACTACACTTGGGACTAGCTGCTCTGCAAAGGAAGAGACGGGCCAATGGAGGTACTGAGATTTTTACAGATACTGAGATACACCATACAAAGGAATGCCGGTACTGACGTCACTCAGATCCATCATGTTCTGCAGGCCACTAGGCCGAACGCTTTCTGCTCTCCACTGCATCAGTGCCATTGTGGTGCTGAAGTCCTGCATAGGATGGATGAGATGGCCTCGGTAAGAATGCACGGATGTGAAAAGCGTGCATTTGATAAGTTTGCAGTGAGGCATAGTAAGACTAAGATGGCCTTTTGGTGTTCATGATGAGTAGCATACTTTGTCTTTCTTCCGCCAATCGATGAGGCACTGGCAGTTGGTTTGCTCATCGTTCGTGATGTCCAACGTGGTGGAGGTGGTGCGGGCGGTGCTGGTGGCTGCAAAAGTGAGTATGGCAAAAGGTCAAATCTGATGCAAAAACATCCTCACCAACAAATGAATATCTTAGAGTTCCATTCTTTTTAGATAAATGAAGCTTTATGTCGAGATGAAATATTGCTCCGGCATCTGTATCTTATAGATTGGAATTCCAAGTCATGATCAGAATACTGTGATGTCTATTGAAGTGCCTGAACCCTGACTTGGGGCTCTTGGTGGGTTTCAACTCTAACCTACCCTAACTTGCTTGGGACTGAAAGGCTATGTTGTTGTTGTTGTTGATGATGAGAATACTGTGATGTGTAGAAATTCATACATTTGGAGCCCTCGCCTTTAAGTATCCAGTCTGCAAAGGAGTTGTTCTCTTTGAAGTGGATGCTCGAGATTGCACTGTCGCCTGAACGCCCTACATAAAAGTTGCCAGCAGCTGTTAGTGAGTACGATTTTACTGTTGATGCGAGATTTTACACTACTTCCACTACCCCAGTTCAGCTATAACTGTTTCCAGAAAGATGGTTTGCTAAGATTTGGTGGCATGTGGTAACCTATGACATGATAAAGGATTCTTAGAACCTTTTGTACTGGAGCCCTAAACTATGCAAAACCCAGGCATCTAGCAACACTGTTGCACACATCAGTAGAGCCAAATGATCAGACTTATGTGTTTGCTATGGCCTATGGCTACTACAAACAAACATACAGTTGGACTGATAGGATTTATCAGCATCCGGCAGACAACAGAAATTAGCCCCTGGATTGAAATGTATTGTTTTTCTAAAGAATGGATCGAGATATAGTTCACTATATTACCAGATACTAGTTATTCAAAGTAATAGCGACTGCTATAACTACTTATGTGAACAGGGTAAACATTTAGTTGAAAGTTGAAACTGTAAATTTTGTGCGACACATGCATAAAAAAGAGGCAAGAATCATAACTAGATCATGAGCAATTACCTCTTTCTTTTTTGACCTAGAAATGGTTTCAACTGCTGGTTCTCCGGCAGTAGAACTGAAAATTTTCCTTGGAGGAAGGTTAACAGAACTACAAATCCAGAAGTTATGATCAGGAAATATGGCAAAGACAACTTTTACAATCATATTTTATAAGCATTATAAGATATTCCAACATTAATGCAGATTAGCACCTCGATTTCTGCTTGCCAGACACTTGCAAGTCCATTCTTTTTGACCTAGTAGAGTGGCTATCCAATACTGAAGGTCCCTTCAGTCTGTTGTTATTGCTGTTCAATGAAGCAGGTAAAGAAACAATGCAATCAAAATCCGACAAATAAAACTAGCACTTCCAAGAATCTGTCAATTGGTGTGTAGGAGTAACCTTTTTGTTTCCATCTTGCCACTTCTAGCAGCATTTGGAGTGACAGCCTTTTTCATATTGCCCTGCATGAACAAGTAAAATGTTAAGTTTTGCTGGAGTTGAGCTTTCACATGATAACCGAGCATGTGAGTAAGCATCAGTCCAAATGAAGATGCTATGAACTAGTGTTTGCCTCAAAGAAAGATGCTTCAAACTACAAATGCCACATTAGGTGATTCAGTTACTCTTATGCTGAAAAAGTCAGACAAAGATCTGGAGCATACCACTGTAGTTGTTTCACCCTTCGGATGAGCCACAGGTGCTCTTGCCTTACTAGGCGTCTTCACATCCATTCTCAGAACACTATCTCTAGTAATAGCACGCCTCTCTCCTGTAGAGGGTCGACGTACAGCGGAAATATCACTATGCTTTGCTGCATTCTCTCTTTTGACAGGGAGTCTTTCAGAAGTAGAAGGTCGACGTGGTGTGGTGACATTGGCTTGCTTCTGTGCACGATCTCGGGTGACTGGGCGTCTCTCAGCAGTGGAAGGTCGTCGTGGGGTGGAAACAACTGCAGGCAATTGTGAATTCTCCCTGGCAATGGCATGTCCCTCTCCAGTAGAGGGCCGTTGCGCACCTGCTGAGGAAGGTCTTCTGAAACCTGTAAGCTTCTTCCCTTCTGTAGGGCCAAACATCTTCTGGGCTGCTGCATTTGGCCTTTGCACCGGCTTAGCCTTCTGGTTCATACTTGTATTGGGCTTCACTGAACCAGGCCTCTGAAATTATTCATGTAAAATGTGTAATGAGTAACGACTTAATAAACAATTCATATTGGTGGGCATACAAGACAAAACATGCACTCATCTAGTTAGCTGAATACAAATTAGTGAGCAGAGAAACAGAAAAGTTGAGAGCGGAATCAAATAAACACCAATTCACTTGTACTGCTAGTATGTATGTCTACTCAGAAGGTTATAGTGTGTGGAAGTAGAAAGCAGCAAAATTTTATATATAAGATAAACAAATGCAGAAACAAAATTCATGGTATTACCTCACTAGCAAATGTGTAGTCCATAGCACTTTTTGGAAGGTTTTTGATGGATTTCGGTATTATCTTGGGACTGTGTCTAAGCCTGGAGTCTTTCTCAATAATTCTTCTAGGAGTCCTTGCAGCTTCATATGTTGTTCTAGTATCACCATGAACAGAACCGGCATTCTGCTTCCCTGCATCCATTTTACTGGTAGAACTGTAACCACGAACAGTTCCTCTAACATCATGGTCAGTTTGCTGCAGAACACCTGATGAAGAAAGATTAGATGAGGAAAGTTCTGTATCGAAGTTTTCGTTTCCTTGGTCATTATAGCACTGCAGTCCGTGCTCTGACATAGTTTCATGCAGAGCTTCTTCCACATAAACATCCACAGCAGCTCCAGATCCAGTGGGAGTTTCAAGATCAGCACCCTGCTCATCTTCTGCTGTCTGGCTAGAGTCACTACCATCACCACTGTATTCCAGAATAAGTTCAGTTTGCTGGTTTTGCTGCTGTGAAGCCTTTAGTTCCCTGATCTTCTTGTAATACTCTTCAAAATAAGCCTTTTTCTGAGCGACTAAACCATTGAATTTTCCAAATTCTTCATTGCGTCTGTCATTAGTAAATACAGACCACTTCTCCCACGATAGTGACTCTAACTCAAATCTTCCGAAGGAAATGGAACCATGATCAAGTGTCTGAGATACAGATACTCCCTAACAAAAGTAAAGAAATGCAACAGAAAAGAGTGGTGAGAATACTAGCAGTAATAGTTGCCGAGAACAAAATTGTGCTTATTCTCTCTCTCTCTCTCTCTTTTTCCCCAAATGAGCTAATTTCACATAGCATAAATAAATTGAACAAAGCTAATTGACTAAAATGTACCATAAAAACTTACTTGAGGACCATCCCGTTCAGTTGGTTCTCCTTGTGACCACGAAAAATAAGTTTGATTGACTTCCGTCGCCATTATGTACGGGGTGTCTAATTCATCATAATTGGGTGGACTCTGCTGGCAAACCCTGAAAACATTTGCCAGAACATTTAAAATCCAGGCATAACAGCATAGATGAAATTTGATCTAAAATGACAAAAACCAAAAAGGAAGTTCAAAGGCGTTGTTTGGTTTGGTGCGTCTTAAGATTTCAGAATGCATCAGTAAATCTACAAATAATAGCCAGGACAAAGGAACCAAGGTTCTCAAACTTTTGCACAACACCACACCTGAGACGTGGTAAAGAGCGCACGGTTCTAGAACACAAATACGAAAGAATTTTCAATCACTGGAAGGTGGAAGCTAATAGCATGATAAATTTCATCGAGTCAATTCTATTTGAAGCATCAAGCCCTCAATCTCAGCACCTATCCTTTCCTTTTGGGTCAAGGTTTCAGACACGAAATTCCAACTTTCCACGCTGCAGGTGGATCCCTAAGCACGAAACCAGTTGCAGGCATACAGCCGGGAACGACAGTCTTCTTCTCAACAACCCATTCACATGCCAACAACTCAAACGAGTTGCAATCCAAAGGAAAGGATAACATGTACAGCCAAGTAAAACACAAGACAGACTAAAGTGAAATGAACAAGAAAGAAAAGAAAACTCCTGTGGCCCAAAGAATCAGCTAGAGCACCGAAATCGAAAGTGTCTATTTTCTATCGCTGAAACTGAGGTTCTCGAAGTTAATAATTTATCACAGGACTGCATATGCAGAATCCAGCAACTTTCAGCCCTACCAGAACAAAACAGGAACACAATGAGCGATCTGTTTGGAGCAAGGGAAAAGAAGAAGAAACTTGGCTTCTGGCCTACACAAGCTGAAATCAGGACATGTTCTACCAAGCTCCGCTGCATCAGTGACAGTGAACGGAGCAGAAAAGGGAAGGGGTGAAAAAAAATATAGGAAAGAGAGGCCCAAAAAAAAGGTGAAACTGTCGGTAATCATCAGAAGCCGTCAGATCCGTTAAAAAATGCGATCAAAGCGGGAATTTAAACTTCACCACAGAAAAGAAAGGGAGAGGCAAGAAAAGAGAGGCCACCGAGCAGTTACAGACCCCCCCCCCCCCCCCCCCCAAAAAAAAACGAGACTGACAAAAGGGAAGCACTTTGAGACTTTTTACTGCGTGGCGTTATAAAAGATCACAGTACCTTTGCGCCTCTAAAAAAATTTAGCGGTCTTTCAGCGCTCCATGCCACTTTAGTCAGTTTAGACTCTAACACCGACAAACTGCAGAGGTAAAAAGACGAAAATACCTTTAAATTTAAATATGTTATTAATTTTTTTGAGCATCTTAACGACTTCAAATGAAAAAACTCAAAACTAGAAAATTGTAGATCTCGTCGGATCTATAATTTTCATATAAAATTTATTTTCATTTAATTCCGTAAAAAAAATAATGATTTTTCTAAGATATATTAATAATATCAAATCATATATTTTTTTTTTGCTTCGGCGCTCAAAAACAAAATTTATGTCAGACAGAAGCTGAATCGAAGGTCCAGCATCGACAGTGCATAATTCCAACTTCTTCTACGAAACAACGACAGTCAGGCGAACAAGTCGTGAAATCCGAAACTTCGCAGCGTCAGAACAAAGAGAAGACCCCGGCTGGAAATTTACCATCGTTTACGAGTAAACGAACAGCCTGCATACCCCCGGCGCAGAAGAAGTGGAGAAAATCGCGCGTCGCTGGTCCAAAACTTAAGGAAGTGTTTGGACGACGGGCATTTCGTGGCGAAATATAAGGCCTGTTCAAATTTGAACCGGATCTCCAAACTTTCCAACTGAGCACCTCGGATCAAAACGGAAGGATACCAAGAACTGCTCATCAAAGCACCAGACCCCGACACAACTGCTCCGCATTGCAGAATTCCGCACCAGCTACCAAACACGCCCGTTCCTCGTCACACGACCAGCCGCCAAATCCTCCAAGTCCAAGCAGCGCGCCGTTCCACGCCTCCACCCAGCGCGCCCTAGTAGTAGAACCAGAGAGGCAGAGACCAGAGAGAACGATAGGGGTGAAATCCTCCATTACCTGACACCGAGGCCGCCGCATGGGGGATCCCGTGAGCCGCTGCGCTGCCGCTCCCGGCCCTGACAAGGCCGCGGGAAGCGCACTCGCCCGCCGGTCGCTGTTCACCTCTGCCGCCGCCGCCGCGGCGCGGCCACTGGGGGGACGAAACGCAGAACGGAAGAAGGCAACAACGCAGGTAGGGAGGCAGGTGCGTGAGCCCGAGGCCAAGGCGGGGGCTCTTAAATTCTGGGCGTGATTAGCGCCTTCTAATGACCGCCGCGGCCGAGCAATTACCACGGCGATTCGTTGCGTGCGTGCTCGCGGGAGGGAAATGCTCCTGCCTTCACTAGCGAGAGTGGAGAGCGTGCTAATAACGCTCGCAGCGCGCGCGCACGCGTCTCTGAAGGTGGGACCCACGCCGGCGTGGGCGAGTGATTTCCGGATGGTTATGTGATGAGAACCAAGCCTTTGGTTAGTTTTACATTTGGTCTCATGGAAAAGGATAAATATTGTTAAATGATAGCCATATATAGAGGGCAGCACAGAAAGAATTTGACCTTTGTCTATAGCATGTTTGAAATGCGAAAACTTTGCAGGAATGCACTTAAATACTAGTATCCCTTCTGTTTTAAGTGTGTACCACCATTGGCTTTTGCTCAAATTTTTACCAACAACATTTTTTTTACTTAGTGATAAGGTGAAAATAGTACCGATAAATCTGTAAAAAAAGGACATGAAGTGTGGTTGTATTTGGTTAAGGTGTCAGGTACAATTGCTAACCCTCTATTTTTACTCCTGGCGAATGATGCCCAGCAAATTGACCAAGACATGCTAAAGGCTACCACTAGCATTTGGTTAGGGTGATACCGTGATAGTACTAATCCTGAGTCGAACAGTTCTGAGCTGTGCAAATGCAAGGACACGAGAGGCCAAGGTAGGTTGGTCGAGGATAAGACTAGAAAGGATGCACAGGGACACAGGCAGGCAGCAAGCATGGATCCCAATTATTGAATCTATCTTTAGGGGAGGAGAGACAATGACAAATAGAAAACTCTCTTTGAGAGGCTTCCTTCCTCAGCGTTTCCATTCCCTGCCATGCCACATTGCCATGCCCTACCTAAAGCCCCTAATTTTTTTCATCATCAGCTTGTCCATTTCTGCTGTGGGGGCACTTGCTGGCCCGGCCAGCAGTTCTCTTGTCCCTTTCCTTGCTTGCTTGGCCAGGGTAAATGGAAGGTGGTTATGCCCTGCATGCCCCATCATCATCTTCCTCCTCTTCAAATGCAAACATGGCAGACTTCAGGTGGGTCCCATGGTAGCTTGTTAACTTCACTGGCCCCTCAGACTCAGATTTTTAACGTCCAAGATAAGGCTGTATCATGCAGGTAATCCACTAGGGGATGCAGCGGCTGGAACGTTGGATCACCGAGGCCTCTTGGTATGGTAGATGCTAAAAGCTGGGTTTAACCTTGAATGAACCGTCAACCGTGCCTTATACATCTGGTTAATTGGATTGGACGACCACATATGCTAGTGTTAAAGCATTTGTATCTTACTTTTTCTGCATATTTTACTTTTCTTGGCTTTGTTAGAAATATGCTCAGCATCCACTTTAGTGGTTAGAATATGCTGTAGTAAGTGTGAGTCCCCCTTTGCCTAAGGGAGTGTCATTATCAAAATAAGACATTGCATTTCCATTCAATCAAGCGCCCAAGGGCCAAGCTACCCTATGGTAGTTCCAGATCTGAATCTGAGATCTAATCGGGCCAACAATCTTCTATCCGAACTGAGAGGGTTCTTGAGTGAGCGAGCGCCATGTCCACTGCCAGCCAGGTCGCGAGAGCCCGCGCGGTCGCGAGTGCCAGAGCCGACGATCGCGTGACGTGGCGGCGGCGGCGGCCCAGACCGCGGTAGCCGCGGCCGCAACCCTACACGCCGATATGGAGCGGGAGCGGAGCCAGCTGGAGGATCGCATAGCCCGATCGGGCGCCGCCGCCAGTCGCCATCACCAGAGCGGCGGCGTGGTCGGCGCGGGCGCTCCCCGGTGCTGCAGACGGTCTACCGCGACTCCAGAGCGGGAAGGCCGTGGCCGATGCTCACAAAGTCGAACTACCACGAGTGGAGCCTGCTGATGAAGGTCAAGCTGCAGGCCCGGCGGCTGTGGGAGGCGGTTCACATCGGCGGCATCGACTACGACGACAATCGCCGGGCGCTAGAGGCATTGCGCGCCGCCGTCCCCACCGAGCTCGGCGCCTCCCTCGCCAACAAGGCTACGACAAAGCTGGCGTGGGAATCGATCGTCGCGGCACGCATCGGCGGAGATTGTGTGCACCGGGCGATGTTGCAGCGCCTCCAAGGGGAGTGGGAAGGCCTCGCCTTTCATCCTGGTGAGCAAGTCGAGGGCTTTGCCCTTCGTCTTACCAATCTGATGGAGCAGATGGCGCGCAACGGCGACACCGGCCTCACGGAGGAGCGCACGGTGGAGAAATTCCTTCGTTGCATGCCGAAGAGATATGCGCAGATTGTCAATTCGATCGAGACGCTCCTTGACTTTGAGCAGCTCACCGTCGAGGACGTCACTGGGAGGCTCAAGGCGGTGCAAGACCGCGAGCAGGCGCCGAACTCCGTGCAGGGTGCCGCCGGAAGCAAGCTGCTGTACATGATGGAGCAGTGGCGCGCCTTCGATAAGAAGGAGGAAGGATCCGGTTTGTCCGGCTCCAAGGAGCATCGCCGACGTCCACGTGGGGGCAAGAAGAAGGAGGAGAAGGGACCCTAGGGCCAGGTTGGCGCTGATGGCGATGTCGCCGGTGAGCGCAAGGCGACCCAGGATGACACCTGCAACAACTGTGGCGGGGCTGGCCACTAGGTAGGCTCACGTCGCGTAAGTAGAGGAGTTGGATGCCACCCTGTTCCTGGCGCATGGGTGCATAGAGCTGCAGCAAGACACACGGGAAGGGGTAAAAGGTCCAAGCTTTCCCCTTTCCGGGTCGGCTGGCTCCGCCGAGCTCCACCTCGATGAACCACGTGCCCACGCCTTCCTCGACAAAGGTGCCATCAATGACAGGATCGATGGCTGGTACCTTGACACCAGTGCGAAGCACCACATGATTGGTCGACGTGAGTTCTTCTCTGACCTGGACTCTGGCGTGAAGGGCTCCATCAAGTTTGGTGATGCCTCCGCCGTTGAGATCAAGGGCGTCGGCTTGGTCATCTTCAAGGCCAAGATAGGGGAGCACCGTCTTCTCACCGGGGTGTACTACCATCATATGGAGACCGGGTGGGACCGTATGTGGACTTGGTTAGGCAACTGAGCGAGGCTCTGGTTGCATTTGTTCTGCCTGTGTCGGTTGAGGACCGTCTGTTGTTGTGGATGGTAGTCAGGTTATAGACTTATTATCCTAAGCACATACTTGCTTATGGGAGTGGGAAGACTTGTTGCGCTCTTGTCGTGGGTTCCGGCTCTTTTCGGACCGACTGATTGGAGGCGGGAAAAGGTGGAGGTCTAAACACCACACTGAGATCAAGTCTCAAGTGTGGGGACTTGGAGTCCAAGTTTGGACGGGGACCTAGACCCCTCGACGGGAGTGAAATGGGTTGGTCTCGTTTGTGCCTGGGGTACAAGCGAGGCGTGTGTTTTGGGGTACCCAACTGTGATACATTGATTCATGAATTGTCGTTTCTGTTAACGGTACTGACTTGGCTATGGTCTAGCACCGTAGTAAGAACTGAAATATGAGAGATGGTAAAATAGTTTTGATTGCTTACCATATGCTTGAAAGTAGCTTAGGTGCTTACTTAGAATGATTAGCTAATTAACTAAAAATAACTGCTCAAAACTTCGAACATAAGGATGCACCAATTGTAATGCTTTCTACAAATACAATAATCCAGCAAGCCAAATAAGCCTTGCATATCCTTGTAGTCTTTTCTTTTCCTCATGTCGGATAAGTCTTGCTGAGTACAATCAAGTACTCAGGGTTTTATTCCCCCTGTTGCAGGTGATATGTGGATACTAGAGCTGACTCTTGTATGTGGAAATCTTATGGTTGGCTCAGAGAGGATTCCTTTCACGTTGCGATCGTAGTGTTTATTTATAACCCCCACTAAAGGTTTTTATAAGAAAATATGTAAAATCTGCTAACATATCTTGTATAGAAATGTCCACTACGTTAATGCTTTACCATGTCTTTAGATTAATCTTTGTTTTTGCTGTAACTCTGATCATATGTTTATTTTTCGCTGCAAGATAAAACTTGTGAACCTGAATGTATAAACCGTTTACATGTAAAATGTTTAATTTTCACTGTTGCATACTTGTTTAAGTACTCTGATGTTGTAATAAAGTGATATAAGAAATGACTAGGAATGTTGTAAGCTTTATCCTCTCATTTATAGGCCTCATTCGGTTTACCTGTTCGACTTCTTTTTTTAGCCGAAACAGTATTTTTCTCTCACAACATTTAAGCCAGAACAGTGTTTTTAGCCACTTTCAGCCAAGTTTCAGCAAGCCGAACGGGGTCCTGATAAAAAATATGGATTTTTGAGTTCTCCCATTGGTTGTGCTCGACGAACAATCTGAATTAGTGCGCTCCCATGTGTACTTAGTGTCTAATGTTAGACAGTAACTCTTGAGAGGACATTAGCTCAGACGGTTTTGCCACACAAGCTGTCCTTTAATAATTTCAGATCTGAATCTAAGATCCAGTCGGACCAACAGTGTAAATGGTGCGGTGCGGTGGAACGATCCTCTTCGACATTCCCGGCCTAGGTGATTTTTTTTTTAATTTTAACCCTTTTTTGAATATAATTTTAAATCTAACACTGCCGGGTTTTTTTTAAACTAACACTTTTGGCCGCGTCTATTTCCCTGGCGTGGCCAAATGCCTGTGTCGCGCCATGCATGGTGGCGCGGCACAGGGGCTGAAGTAACGTGGGCCGGCCTGGGGGGCCGATGACGTGGTGGGTCTTGACGCGCCACCGACCCTGGCGCGGCAGTGCCGCGCCCTGTTGCATGGCGCGGCTGGACCAAATATACCGCATGAGCAGCCACACCACCTGGCCGCTGCGCCTGCCGCTGGTCCGGGCTACCTGGATGGTAGAATCGAAACGCGTCGTGTCCGTATTTTGTTGAGTTTTTTTCATGACCGAATAGAGAATTTGATAAGCCAATGATTAATTTTTCGTTTTTCATAATATGGTTATGCACCATTTTAACGAATCAATTATGAAAAATTGCCACCGGCGTCCAGATACGTCAGGACTGTCAGTTCTCGAACGCATGGTACTTAATCTCGCCGACATTGCTGCCGCGACTCAAAGAAACGAATAAGAAGCAAGTTGACAAGCTACCACATAACATATTCATTGCTTAGACATAAGTTTAAGATAACATAACTAAATAACCCCGCAAGTTTTGGATGCTAATATTCGTTTGACTTAACAAACTAAGACCCAGGAGTGTAAGGATCCCTCGGACGCTTCTGTCTCTTCAGATTTATTGGCAACACATTGGGAGTGTAGCCAACGTCGGTATGGTCGCGTCGACGGTGCGTACGGCTCGTACCCTGTAGGTATATGATACGCACGATTACTTATAATTCTTTGTGATCGTTAATTCATGGAGCCTACGTATTTAAATAAACTATCTTTGATAGTACCTGTGAGGCTCATTGGGTACCAAGCGGGACACTAAAGAAATATTTTTAAAACGGACAAGTTTATGTTTACCTCCACAAAAACCGCGAGAACGCCTGGCCCCTGTCCTCTAGACTCATGAAGCCAGAACGCTGCTTCGTTCGATAGAGTTGACAATTGTGTCGTCTGGGTACAGAAACGCGATTGAACAGTTTTAGTACACATACTTAATACCAAAAGGATAATAAATTGTACCATTCAAGTATATTACCATGTATCTTTGAAGCGGGGCTCTCTATAACTATGTGTCCTCCCTAGTGGTAACGTCGTACACATCTTCGATGACATCTTCCTCTGAGTCCTCGTCAATCGCCACGTCAGTGTATGGGGGCTTGATATGTGTCCTTGTAGACCTGTGAAGCCACCGCAGGTACTCATCGAAGGTGTGCTGCTCGTGTGGAGGACCCGCAAGGACCGCATGTGGTACCCTGGTCTGCCACAAATGGATGTACGAGCTGTGTCACGCGCCAATCCTTGGTCTTGTACCTCTTCCTGCGGTCAAACCTGCAACAAAATGATATTAGTTGTACCAAATACACCTCTGAATTGTAGCATTGTTATTAATCGATAACGCACCCATGCAATGCTTGATTGGTGGAGTAAAGCGGTGGTGGGCAGCCTGTCATTCTTCCAAACTGTCTGCAGACCCGGATGGGCAAGTGAATCTCGACCACATGGAAGAAAATAAGAGGGACGTCGCAGCGATACTCATGTGACTCGTCCCTAGTGACAGGACTCAGATAGTCCTGGAGCTCTTGAGAATCCTAAGGACACCAAAACACCTGAAATTTCGTAATTATGTTAGGTTGTGTATAGTGTACATCAAAGAAGACACTACTACGATAGTATAGAGAGTGTAACCTGGTGCAATGTCAGGACATCGAGACCGTCCGTATACTCCCTGTACTTGCGCCACGCATTCCCTCTAACTAAATGTGCTTCCGTCCAGATATACAGAGTTGTAGGGAGTGTATCATGCCCGTTCCATTACTACATTGAACATGATAATGAATTAGCAACAAATAATCTCATCATATCTAACTGCCTGGAAGAATATAATAAACCGAAGTACTTACCGGTAAACCATTATTAAGGGGCCTCCCAATGGGTAATCGTTCCTAATACCAAACTTGGAGTAGGTAGGAGCAACCCCTAAGGTTCGCATGTCCTAAGGTGCGATGACAGGCAACGCATAGCTATCGATACGTCCATGTCAGGACTGCGCTGCCCCAGCTATACCCCGCTATGTTCTCCCACGGCTGGCGAAGTATGTCAAGGAAGATCCAGTTGATGGTGTTGCCCGAGGCGTCTGGGAAGAGGAAAGCACCAAGAAAGTGCTAGAGCCACACTCGAGCGAACCTGTCGATCTGTGCCTCCTCAGCTTATGGATCCAAGTACTCAAAGCGCTCTGTGATCCAGGACGACGAAACACCGGAACTTTTCCTGTAATTGATCAAAGAAAATGAGACCCGATGCCAGTTGTAAAGCAATGCAAGTATTAAATATGCTTGAATTACTCACTTATTTTTCTTGGAAGCATCGTCGTCCGGTGGAAGAAAACCAGTAAACTAAGCCACCAGCTTCCTCCAGTGATCGTCGTCAACTATCCCTGTCACTAGAAGTCCCCCCAATCGAAGGCCTAAAATAGCCTTGACGTCCTGCAACGTCAAGGTCATCTCGCCATAAGGTAGGTGGAACGTGTGGGTCTCAGGCCTCCACCTGTTATAAGAATAGAACGACTGTTAGTTGCCTCCAATTTGTTACAAGAAAGTTTACGTACAAAGAATGCACTCGCACCTGTCTATGGCTGTATTAAGTAGTGCTGGGTCAAGGGACGGAAGACCATGGTTGACAACACGGACAAGCTCGAGGAAGCCGGCACGCCGTATGTACGATGTATAACGCTCGTCCCACTGATGCGCCCTGGTGTGAGTGCGGGGCCTCAAAGGAGGCAAGGACACCTCTGCGTCGTTGTCACTCAAGATGTGTGCTCGGTGCTGGTCGTCGTACTCCACCTCAAGAATGGGGTACAACAGGTGTTGCGTGGGAGGGGCCATCCTGTTATAAATTGATAAACAAAGCGTTAGAGTATTCAAATTAACAAAATTCAAGTTAACATTAGTAAGTTCACAAACAAATTCACTAACCTAACTAGCCTAAATCTCTAAACCCAAAATCCTAACTATACTAGATAATAAATACATAATCAATCCATATAAAACTTTGGTTCTAAAATTACAAGTAATCTATCCGTCTCAAAATAAATACACATCTTGCTTCTCGAGTAGTCAAATATGTTTAAGTTTGATCAAAACTAAAAAAAATAGTATCAATATTTCTATCTCCTAATAAGTTTATTACGAAAGTATACTCCATGCTTAATGTAATAATACCTATTATGTATCATAAATATTAGTACGCTATTATATAAATTTAGTCAAAGACACTAATAGTCAATGAAAATAGCCTCGATGTCCCTACATGCTCCTAGAAATGCTAGCACTAGCAGACCATCATCAACTCTTTTGCTTCTGCGCTGGCCGCTCGAGGATTGCGAGGACACGTGGGGTACCATAGGGATACAAAAAATACTAACTATACTAGATAATAATAAAAAAATATGAAATCGAGAGGGAGGTACCTTAGGAGCGGGCGGCCTTGACGCGCCGGCGTTCGTGGCGCGGCCGGCTAGGGCGCTGCGCGGCGGGAGTGGCTGGGCGCGGCGTGGGCTAGCGGCCGAGGCCGGGCCGTGCGGGCGCGGGCGGGGCGAGGCGAGGCCGAGCGGGCGCGTGTGCGGCGTTGTCGGGCGGGCGAGGGCGCGTGCAGCCGCAGGCAGGGCGCTGGCAGCGGCTGGCGGTGGCGTTCGGGCGGGTGGGCAGGGAAGGGGTGCATGCGGACGGACGGGCTCGCACGCGGTATATATCTGGTCCAGCCGCGCCACGGATCAGGGCACGGCACTGCCGCGCCTAGGGATGGCAACGAGTGAGAAACCTGGTGGGGGGCAGAAGAACACACCCGCCCCCACCAGGGTTCAAACACCCCGTCACCCGTACCCGTCACCCGCGACGGGTCTCAAATTTACCCAGACCCGTCACCCGCATGGGTAACGGGTACCCATCGGGTGACCCATCCCCATTTAACAATAACACAAGATCACAATTCACAAAGCTAACACCATCAAAAATTCAGAATGATCATGCAAGTATGCAAGCAAGCGTTACAACTTACAACTTACATGTAACATGTCCTCGACCGCAGCTAATGATCAACTAAGAGTTCATGACACAATTATTAACTAGGAGTTCATGACATTAAATTTTAACTTCCATGATGCATCCTTTCTGCCCCTCACCGGGTTTCTCACTTCCTTCACTTGCTCATGATGCATCCTTCACTTCCTTGCTGCAAGCCTGCAACCTTAACCTACAAGGAGCCACAGGTTCCGTCAGTTTTCAAAGGTGTGGTGATTGACAGATAAGATCCATCAAGCTGCTAAGTGCTAACTAAATCATGAAACAATGAACTATTGACAGATTCAGGCTTCCTTTTTGAACCAACATTCATGTCTTCTTCCTCTGGGTCATCATCTTCTATCTCGATCGGTTGTGAATTATTGACAGATTCAGGCCTTGTAGCTGCAGAAATTGGAGACTGCGGCAAGCTGCTGCTCCCACTGCCAAGCTTGATTTTGGTGATGTTACTCTACATATCACGAATGGAAAAAATAGTAAGCACATTGTTATTGTTAGGAAACAATGACAGATCAGTGCATCATCCGTAAATCGATAAAACAATGACATAGCAGCTCAATAATTAACACACAAACAGCTCAAGACATAAAGTTTTGTACAAATGCTAAAAGACATAGCAGCTCAATAATTCAAGTAAACAGGAAATAGAAGTAAAAATAGAGGTTAGCGTGCATCGAATCAAACCCCTTGGAACTCAACAACTGAAGCGCAGAGGGGGAAGGAGTTGCAGGTGCTCCTTCAATGGCGAGATGGCTTCGTTTCTTGATGGCGCGTGATACCTGCACAGTACGGTTGCGGCTCAAGCCAAGGGCGACCGGTGCTTTAGCCTTAGCAGTAGCACTAGCTTTTGCGACAACAGCATCGGTGGCGTCCCTTCGCGAGGTCGTCAGGACTGGTTAGTTCAACTTCAATCGACGAGGTATACTAATAACTAATTTCAAAACAGTTAGTGCAACATTGCATACTTGCATACAAATTAACCAACAGTTAGCACAATAACTCAATAAGGCACATACAATCTTTTATACAAATCGACGAGGTCTACTACTACTAATCCGTAAGAGATACAAAAACGTAGGGGATTCAAAGAGGCGAAGAGCTCACCGTGCACGAGATGAAGTGGGCGTCTCTGGTGACCTTGGAGATGGCGACGAGCTGCCGTCCGCCGCTGAGCACGACCCATCCTCAGCGACCCCACCTTCTTCCACGCGCTCAGGGCTCGGCCGCCTTGCATCGACGGGAGGTGAAGCCATCCTTCGCACTTCGTAGGGAGCAGCGGCGGCGTGGCCGGCGCAGGTGCAGGGAGCCACGGTGGTGTGGCCGGCGCAGCCACGTAGGGAGCGGTGGCGGCGTGGTCGGCGCAGACGCCACGCAGGAAGCGGGGAACGTGCAGCGGCGCAGGAAGCGGATCTGCGGATGCGAACAGACGCGGACGCGGAGACGCCTGGCCGCCTGGGTTAAAAACTTTCTGAAGCGGTGAAGCCTGAATTGGCAGGAAGCGGGGAACGCGTAGCGGCGTTGCTGAGGAGGAATAATTGGAACGCTAGGGTTTTCTTCTCTATATACTGCTTAATGACTGGATGGACCTACGTGTCATACTTAAACGGGGACCCATCGGGTAACGGGTTTGGGGTATACAAGAACGCACATATACCTGCTTCACCCAATGGGTGAGGTAATCAACCAGTAACGTACCCGTGGGGGGCAAAATCCCCCAAACCCGTACCCTAATAGGGTTTTTACCTGTGGGTAAACGGGTCGCGGGTACCCGTTGCCATCCCTGGCCGCGCCAGGGTCGGTGGCGCGGCAAGACCCGCCACGTTATCGGCCCTCCCAGGCCGGCCCACGCCACGTCAGCTCTGTGCCATGCCACCATGCTAGCGCGGCATAGCCATTTGGCCACGTCAGGGCAATAGGCACGGCCAAAAGTGTTAGTTAAAAAAACCCGACAATATTAAATTTAAAATTATATTAAAAAAAAGGTTAAAATTAAAAAAAAATCGCCTAGGTTGACACGGCGGCAGAGCCATTGCGTGCGTCGGTAGCGCTGCAATGTAATGCAAGTCATATCCGGCATCACGGCAAGCACTAATCTCTCACGTGAGCAGCGTGAGATCGGTTGGCTTTCAGCTCGCCGATCGGAGTGATCGATCGTGACGATTATTTTATCTTGTGGTGAAAGCGCATGGGTCTGGCTCTGTTTGGCGGCTCTATTAAATCAGGTTACGAGCGAGCTTATCAGTTATGGTATAATTTTTTTTTTACAATAAATTAGTCGTACAAATCAATATAAACGGCTTATAGATCTGTCGAACACAACCCATCTAGATCATCGGGCAAGCGAGCGAGGCACGGAGGCAGCGAGCAAGAAAGCGACGGGAAAAGGCAGCCGCGACCGGGAGCGGGAGCACGTCGCCGGGCGCGCCACATGCAGCTCCGATCCGTGGGATGGGTGGATGGATCTCGCTCATCTCTGCCACGAGGCGCTGTCGCCCGCCCATGTTACCCCGCCGATCCGGCTCCGCGTGCTCCACGACCGCCAGCGTAACAGGCAGGCGCGCGAGCGGAAGCGCTGCGGAATATGAAGATCTCATCATCTTGTCCCGTAGTACGGCAGGTGCAGCTGCAGCGTGCAGGCACGCTCGCGTCGCCGTCGCGCGGCGCCGTGCTCCTGCGATGGTCTCGCCTCGATCGTGCCAGTGGATGCAGTCTTCCTCTATTCTGCGCGATGCAGAGAACGAGTCCCAATCATGGAGGCGGAGCAGCAGCGTGGTACCGGTAGTCCGGTACAGTGAGCGCGACGTCACATGGCCCGTCCGCGGAATACTCCGAGCCCATAACGTGGCGTGTCGCCCATTGGCTCGCGTCTCGGGTTCAGTAGCATGCCCTTCTCGGCTTCTCTGTTTGTTTGTCGTGGACAGTATTATGAAAATTCGTCAAATGCACTGCTACACATGCCTCCTCCTGCTGCGTAGTATTACTAGTACTCCTACTAATTAACCTGTTATTACGATTTAAGAGACACATGCCTCCAGCTGCTGC
Organism: Miscanthus floridulus; assembly: GCF_019320115.1. NCBI lineage: Eukaryota > Viridiplantae > Streptophyta > Magnoliopsida > Poales > Poaceae > Miscanthus > Miscanthus floridulus. The sequence goes on along the minus strand of NC_089584.1, from coordinate 140,405,695 downwards.
GTAGTATTACTGGTACTCCTGCTAATTAACATGTTATTAGATTGAACAGAATTAAAACCGAATACATGACATGCGATTTTAACGGAGTTATACAGAGGAGGGAGATGTAAATTTTGAAGGTCAAGTAGTGTCTAAGAAGGATATCTTTCGGTATCTGGGATCGATGCTACAGAGGGACGGGGATATTGATGCGGACGTTAGCCATATAATCAAAGCAGGGTGGATCAAGTGGCGACAAGCTTCCGACATTCTCTGTGACAAGAGGGTACCACAAAAGCTAAAAGGCAAGTTCTATAGAACGGTGATTAGACCGGCTATGTTGTATGAAGCAGAATGTTGGCCTACAAAGATTCGACATGTTCAATAACTGAGTGTTGCGGAAATGCGTATGTTACGATGGATTTGCGGTCACACAAGAATGGACCGAGTTCGGAACGATGATATACGTGATCGTCTAGAGGTAGCACCAATTGAAGAAAAGCTTGTCCAACATCGGTTGAGGTGGTTTGGCCATATCCAAAGAAGACCTCTAGAGACAACAGTGCATTGTGAAGTCCTAAGCTAAGCTAATAATACGAAGAGATATAGTGGAAGACCGAAATTAACATAGAGGAGACAATAAAAAGATATTTGAAAACTTAACATATACCTAGAGATCTATATTTAAATAGGAGTACTTGAAAAGTAGTGTCTGAACCGTGATTTAGGGTTCTTGGGTTTCAACTCTAGCCTTGGTACTTTCAGACCATGTTGTTGCAGTAGTATTACGATTTAAGAGACAGCCCGGGGATGTTCTGCCGACGTGCATTTTGGCCGGGCCTTATTCCTCTTCTTCCGTCAGTAAAAAAAACCTCAAAAAACTGCCTACCGACTTGCATCGCAGCTAATATTGGGCTGGTCAGATCCGACGTGTGAGCAGCATCGGTGACGGCTCACCCACGGACCACTGGATGCCTGCGCGCCTTGGCTAGGGTCAACATGTTGGGTCCGGTCCCACATGCAAGTGACAACAAGGGACGCTTGCGGGCCGGCATGCAGGAGGACCGAGGACGTGAGCTCGGAGGGGAGAAGCGTCCAAGGGCAAACTGCACATGAAGGCCACATGACCTTGCAGGCTTGCAGCCAAGCCCTTGTTTAGTTCTCCCAATTTCCCAACTTTGGCACTATGTAAAAAGAAGATTCCCCATCACATCAAACTTGCGGTACATGCATGGAGTACTAAATGTTGACAAAATTAAAAACTAATTGCACAGTTTGGTTGTACTTTGCGAGACGAACGTTTTGAGCCTAATTAGTCAACGATTGGATAATTATTACCAAATACAAACAAAATGCTACAGTGTGCTACAGTGTCTGCCGAATTTCGTCGGCGCCAACTTTGGCACCAACTAAACAGGCCCCAAGAAAGAAGAGATGCGTCTGACCGACGGGATGCGCGCGCGCACTTGCAGGAATCTTCCCTGATGGAGTGTTAGGAGTACTTACGCATTTTATTATACTAGGCATGTCTGAACGACGGGATCCGCCAGGGATAACAAGAGTATATTTGCAGGGATCGAGAGCACAAGAGTATATTTGCCATCTCCCATCAACCAAACAATCAGCCTTTTAGTTTGATTGTGGCTTGTCGTAAATGATCGTAAATTTTTAGCCAGAATAATATTTTTCTTTCACACAAACCAGCCAGCAGTACTTCTTTACGAACCAGCAACGATACGAACCAGCCAACCGAACAGGCTGCACTCAGTCACCGTGACCAGTAAAGGTCAACAGAGCCAGACCATTAGTAAAAGTGAAACCTTGTGGTCCGAACCAGAATTCACAGTGCGTCCAAGATCAAACCTAGTCGTCCGGACTGGTACGGCGGCTGATGCCATGTCCAAATGTCACTTCTGACCCAGGACAGCAGGCACCGTGCTCCTCCTCCCAAAAATGCCGGTGAACGTACTGTTTGTTCATAACTAACGCAGCTAATCAATCAATCAGCAAGGCTAGCTTCAGCTCACACTGCTGCCCGCCCAACCGCTCGTGCTAGATGCATGTAGCTAGGCCGTGCCTGCCAAACCAAATCACGCAAGGCTATGTTGCCAAACCAAATCACGGATGGGCTTGCTGCATCTTGCAGCGCTCTTGAAAGGACGAGGTGTGGTGCGAGGGCGAGGCTGCCATCGTCCTCTCCTTTACGCTGCTGCACGAGCGGCTGCCTGATCATTGATCACTGCTGCTTTCCGATCGGTTTGGTCCATGCACAGGAGGCTACCTGCAATCCTCTGCATGATGCAAGGGGAGCCCGTGACAGGGCCAAGGCACCCTCCACCCTCTGATGGCTATTTCGCCTGTTGGCTGCTACCATTACTGCACTGGGCCTCGCTAGATTCTCCCATCTTCCTTTTCGAGCTAGCCAATGCAATGAATTTGCTAGAAAATTAGGTGTCATTGGAGACGAAAGAAAAAGAGTAAAATTCGCAAGCAATCTCTAAATTTGCACAGCAGTGTCATCTACCTCAACTTTTAAATTTTGATATCTGAGTCCCTAAACATGTATTGCGGTGTCACTCTCTGGTCCCTAACTCTCGATTTTCGATATTTGAATCCTCAAGCTTGTATAATGGTGTCATTTAGTCCCACAAATTTGTTCACGAACACAAAATTATCATGCCATGTTAGCGTCATCTATGTGTTAATGTACAAGTTTGGGGACCTAAATGCCACTGCAGCACAAGTTTTGAGACCAAATAATTCGATAGCTTCGGACCCGAGTGACACCGCTATACAAGTTTAAAGACTCAAATATCAAATTTTTAGAGTTGGGGATCTAGATGACACAGTTGTGCAAGTTTAGGGACAACTTATGAATTTTACTCAAAGAAGAACAACTGAGCCATATTTCGCTCATTCGTTTTCTCGTAAACTCGCTTTGCCCATAAAAAGGTGCAATTATAAAATTTATGCAAGTCAAACTAGCTTAGTTTTGATTAAATTTGTAGTAAATATTATTGATATTTATGTCTCTAACTAGATTTACTACGAAAATATATTTTATCATTAATTTAATAATACTTATTTCGTAACATAAATGTTAATACATTTTACATAAATTGGATCAAACTTTAAACCGTTTGACTCTAATAAAATCAGAATTACATTCTAGGAGAGAGTATATACCTATTGTCGGGTACCTTAGAACGGGGTACCCCGAGCGAACATCAAAGGGGTCGCTAAAGTCCCATCAAAAAATAAAGCTAGAAGGTAAGCCGTGGGCCCCTCACCCGCCACGTCCGAGCCCACGAGGCCCTCTGCCTCGCCTCGAGCCTCACGCAGGAGGTCTCGGCGTCCCGACGCAATCTCCGCCTCGCGCGAGGCTCCCCACGGGAGGCCTCGGCAGGGAACACGATCTCCGCCTCGCGCGAGGCTCTCCACGGAAGGCCTCGGCAGGGGGTGCATTCTCCGTATCGCGCGAGGCCTCTCGCAGAAGGCCTCGGCAAGGAGTCCGATCTCCATCTCGCGCGAGGCCTCATTCTCCATGTCGCTCGAGGCTAGTTCGTCCGCAGCCCGTCGCCCCCCCCCCCCCCCGCCTCGACCGACCCTCCCGACAGCGCGTCATGTCTCATTAATACTTCAACCACTCCCGCAATCTCAGCCGGACGAAGGCTCGACGCCACAGAATGGCCGACGGGACCCGAGGTCGCATCAGCGCCATACCGGCTGGGACAGGGCACGGCGGGGATTACCGGCCACTGTGTTCTGACGATGTGCCCACGATCAGCGCCCACACTACACTGTGTCCCACGATCCCCGCCTCAAAAACAACATCGCACAGACAACTTGCCCCGGGTCATCACCGCCTCCAAGCCGGCGCGCCAGATCAGCCGCCCACTCGGGGCCTCGGCACTGTGCACCAAGGTCTCGGCTATCTCAGGGTTTGTGCCCGCCGAGACCCCCCCACTGCGGTGCAGCCTCGGCACCAACCAAGCCTCGGCCTCGCGCACAGTCCGTCCACGGCGGCTTGCACGTTCACCGCCGCACCCACTCCAAGGCAGCCCAGGGGCTCCCATGACACACAGGGTCAGACATGACCAGCACGTCGCCCCAGTGCTCCAAGGACGGGCCACTCCGACGACCACGCCGCCATAGGAACAGGCCATAGGGCTTGGACACACCGCCCCTGTTGGCACGACGCTGTATAGTTAACACATGTATTGTCCTTGTCCTCTCTTCAACTATAAAAGGAGAGGACTTGGGCCACTTAGAGAGGGACAAAAAAAAGAGAAGAACACCTTGTAACACACACACGCACACATCCCAGCCGCTTGAGAGCAACGTCTCAAGCGGCCCACACGACACCTTGCCGAGACCTGGGACTAGCTCCCTCTCTCCCTAGCTTGTAACCCCCTACTACAAGCACTTCGGTGCAAGGAATACAAGATCGATCTCTCAGATTGGACGTAGGGCATCGATTGTCTGAACCAGTATAAACCTTGTGTCTCTTTGCATCACCATCCGGGATTAGGGGCACGCAGTTCAAATTCACTGGTTGGTTGAGGACCCCCCGGTCCGAAACACCGACAGTTGGCGCGCCAGGTAGGGGCCTCTGCGTGTCAGTTTCGTCATCCCAGCAGGTTCCGGATGGCAGACCCCGTACGACCATTGCATCTCGGCACGGTGGTTTGGTTTGGGAGCCTAGAGTTCATGTCTCTAGGGCATGAGTACGACATGGTACTCCTCACTCCTCGAGTCCCACTAACCGACGATGAAGTCACGCACCGGCAAGATGCGAGCAAGACCACCCTGACGCTACGCGAATCCGGGGCGGCACGCCGCTCCCCGCCGATATCCTACGACCAGTTGTTGGCACAGGGTCCCTGGCTGGGGACCTGTCTAGCCTGAGCTTGGACAAAGGAAAATCGCCGGTGGCACACGGCAATGCCCAGTCATCAAGCTCCGCTCCACCACTCCCTGAGGAGCCGATCCTGGCGGAGCAGAGTCTAGCGACGGCACCATCCCCATACCCCTTTGGGTTGAGAAATGCCGCCGCCTCTTACGCCTACGCTTACACTGCCGCTCACGAGGATCCCTCAGAACGCCGCCAGCGCTTCGCTCTCGACCTGAGCACCCACGCCGACTCCTCGGAGGAGGACGAGGCATGGCCCGGAGTGGATTTCTCCGGACTCCACGACCCTAGGGCTATGTGCCAGTTCTTGGCCGCAAGCGACTACTGCTTCGGCTACTCTGACTCTGACGACGAGGGTACCTACGACCCCACTCGTGAATGTTTTCACGTCGGGCTTGGGATGCCGAGGGCGGGCAAAGAGGACGAGGGGGCAGGTAGCCGTTCCCCACTTCGCACAGGTACAGGCGCCGCCACACCTCCACGCATTGTCCTGCCGGCCGCATGAAACGAGATCCCCGCCCTTGCACGACCTCAACGCCCAGACCTGAAACAACTTCGTGAGCTCCAGGCCAAGGTCGAACAAGACCAACTTCTTCTGCAGCAGCTTCGAGACTCTCTCGAACAGGAACAGTGAGGTCGCGCGCGAAGGCGGAGGAGCCCGACGGAGGGCCCGCGATGTGCATCACCGCATCCATGACGACGAAGGGAGTGAGCAACCCCCAGTCTTCAATCGTGCTAGCCAGAATGTCATGGCTGCGGCAATGCTGGTTCGCGCAATGCCTGAGCCTTCTACCACGGAGGGGCGGCGGGTCCGCGGCGAGCTCTGGGATCTCCTAGAGACCACCGCGGTTTAGCAGGCCGAGAGTTTCGCCTCCCGACGGCACGGGGGCATCTCAAACCTGCCCGCGGCACCGCCTTGGCAGGACAGGGAAGCCCCGGCTCGTCTCGAGCCCGCTCGAGCGCCGATAGCCCACAGGGTCCCCGTGCTTCTGGACTGCCTCGGCAATCGACGCGAGGTGCAGGGAGACCATGAGGTGGTTAGCAGGCGACGACGCCACGACAACGAGCTGCCCGCTCGGGGCTACCACCCACACCGAGGCGGTCGCTATGACAGTGAGGAGGACCGCAGTCCTTCTCCTGAACCGCCAGGCCCTCGGGTCTTCAGCAGGGCCATCCGCGCTGCCCTTTTCCTGGCCCATTTTTGGCAACCAGCCAATCTCGCGAAATATAGCGGCGAGACCAACCCCGAACTCTGGCTTGCCGATTACCGCCTGGCCTGCCAGCTAGGTGGCGTGGACGATGACCTGCTCATCATCCGCAACCTTCCCTTGCTCTTGTCAGACTCAGCGCGAGCCTGGCTCGAGCACCTTCCTCCCTCACTGTAACACCCAAAATTCTCCTGCAAATTAACTATTAAATTCTTGCCCTATTTATACATTTTCTAGGTATTTCTAACATAGACCAAATAATAAATATTGAATAAATAAAATAAACTATAAGTTTAGAAACTTGTTTGTTGCATTCATGCCGAGTCATATGGATTTTGATTGAGTGTAGGGCTAGATGATTTGAAATTTGCATTCAAAACTTATTTGAATTTGGCTTAAAAATGAAAATGGAAAAAATAGAATTTGATAAACATTTGATTTGAAAAAAAGGAGAAAGTCACCTTCTGGCCCAACCTAGCCAGCCCGTCCTTCTTCTCGCTCCTCCTCCCACGGCCTGCCTTGCCTGGCGCGGCCCACCGGCGATTGCTCCACGCTGACGCGCTGGCCCGCACCCCGCGCGCGCGCACCAACTCGGTGGCCCAGCTGCTGCTTTGCTGCGGCCCGCTTTGCGCGACGGCACGCTGCTGCGGCCTGCTTGGCCTACGCCGCACGCGCTTTGCCCTTCTCTCTCGCTGCGCGTCTGGACCCACTCGTCAGCCGCGTCGTCCACCTTCCTTCCCCGGCGCTCCCCTTCCTTCTTTTGCCCGGCCATGGCGCGGCACCGATGGAAAGCCACCGGCGCCCGTTTGGAAGGTGCCGAACCCCTCCCTGCTTCCCTTCCTTTCTTGCCGCAGCCGCCCACCTATAAAGGCCGAGCCTCCCCTCAGCCCTTCTCCATCTTTGCCCGCTACCGTGAGCTACCGCCGCCGGTGAGAACCCCCCCTCCCGAGCGCGAACGCCGACGCCAAGGCCACCCGAAGCACCGCCGGACTTCCCCGTGCCCGTAGGTACTCCCCATTTCACGTTTTGGCGTTGTTTTGCCCGGCTACACCCTCACCCGCGCGCCTCCTCTCTCTCCAATTCGTGGCCGCCGTCGACGACCAGCCTCGGAGCCTTCCCGGACGCCGCGTTCCCCTCCAGGCGACTCACGGTGAGCCCCTCCGTCTTCCCGTGCCCTCAGACCTTGCCTTGGTGCCCTAGGAAGCCGTAGCCCAAGGTCCAGTCGCACCGGCCATGGCGCCGCCGGCCTCTCTTTCTTCCTCGGCGAGCCACCGCCCGGTTTTCACCCTGCGCCGTTGGATCTAGCGTGGATGGCCAGGATTAGGTACCGGTTGGGTTTAAGTGGCCGGTCCACCGTAGATTCGTGGACCCGACGCACCGTGCCGCGTCAGCGCGCCCACGCCCGCGTGGTGCACCGCGCCCAATGAACAGCCGCCGCGTGTTGATGAGTCAGTAGCCCCAGTCAGTCGTCGGGTCAAACCCCAGTCAACCGAGCGCGTTTTGCAGAAAAGCCCCTGCTTTTTCCAGTAATCAACCCGCGGTCCAGTCCAGTTCAAATTAATTTTTATTTAGTCCTGTTTTTATTCGTTCGAGTCCCTGAAGTTTCCAGTAATAGTATGCCCGGTCCAGATTTCATTTAAATTCAGATTTTTAATTATTTTAATTCGAAAATAGGTTAGTTTATTTATAGAATTGCCATTACATCTTATTTCATGCATAACTTTCACGTTTTAAGTCCGATTTGAGTGATTCTTTCGCTCATGTGTTTGTAGAAATGCGTAGAATAGATCTGTAAGCTTTTCAACATATGTTTTCACTGTTTGGTGTACTGTTCTAATAGAGTTCTATCTTGTATGCATGTAATGATTGGAATGATGCTTGATTGATGATTGGATCACGATTAGAGGGTGAGCCATTCGAGGTGACTGAGGACCCCCAGCAGGATCAGCAGTACTCCCAGGACGACTTTGAGGAAGGCAAGTGTACCAAAGGCCCCTTGTTACCTATGAACTACTACCACTTACATTCATGCATGAGTTAATTTGAATTGCCTTTAAGGACTTTACCTAGATGATTTATTGTACCACATATCCTTGATACCTGGGTTTATTGGGTAGGCATTTTGGATAGATGCTGTAGCGCTTAACATGAAGTAATTGTTAAACATATTTAAAGACTATATGCAATGTGATAAAATGGAACTTTTTAGCAACAGATAGGGGGCTGGAGTACGGGGTTGAGTACTCTAGTGCCTCTCCATAAGGACTTTATCCTGAAGCGGCAACCCAGGAGGGACCGTACAACCCCGAGTGTCAAATGGCTCTGACTTTAACCTATTATCTAGTTTGTACTAGCTCGTCTGTAGCTCCAGTAAGGGGTAAGAGGGTATCTTTCCTTTTTCTGTTAGGGTGTGCACCGTGCTGCGATGCCCACGTGTGCCATTCCTTTGTAGCTACGATCTGTTAGTGCAACTAGCTAAGGGTTTCATAGTGAAACTCTGCCACACTTCCTAGGAAGAGGTGTAGTGGGTCTCGCGAACCCCGGCATTGGGAATCACGGCTCGGTGGGTAAAGATGTACAATTTCTGCAGAAATAATTAACCTGTTATAACAGCCGTGCTCACGGATACGAGCGGTCTGGATCCTTCGAGATTAGTGGTTACTGTGGATGATGGATGGTTGGGAATTAAGACAAAGCTTGATGATACTTTAATACCACTTGGGAATTGGGACTGTTCATTAAAGTAGTAATTTAGGTTGCTAAAAATTGATCAACTAAAATTGCGAACCGCAGTCAAACAGTGTCAAGCCTATTTGAGCCTCATAGACCCCTTTGTTATACTTGCTAAGCATGGTGAGCTTACACTTGCTTTACATCCAATGAAAATCCCGGATGGGTAACAGATAATGGATATGAAGAGTTTCCGGAGGATGTCCAGGACTACTAGGAAGACGTTCACCAGTTGGAGTCCCTGTGGCAGTTGGGCTAGTTTTTCCGCTGTGTTTGTAATAATATTGCCTTCGAGCAAACTTTGTATTTAACTTTATGATGAGATATGCGATGTAATAAGTACTTTACTTTGATACTATTGTAATTTGTGATATATGTGTGTGTTTGGACATCCTGGGCGCACATATATGAGTACTTGGTTTTGCTTTGCAAAATTGGGTCCAGATGTGGAAGATTTAGGAGTACCCGCTCAGTCACCCCCGAGGACCAGAGGAGAGTCTGGAGACCCCAGCACCAGCACCACCATCGACCCATACCCATAGGAGAGTCTTAAAAATATGTAATAAGCACGCGTAGCTACGCGAGAGAGTATTTAGTTTCTTTCTTTTAATGGTTGGACAAGTGTTAGTTGCATGGTTGGATGTTTATCATTATGAATAATGTTTGATTTGGATCTTTGATATGATTGTGATAACTTGTGGGCATGTCCACGGTCATTTAGTTAAGGTTAAGGTTTAAGGATATTATGAAATAAATAGTTGGGTTTCGTTTTATCATGCTGTCCATTCTGTATCTTTCGGAACAGTCTGTCTTTATCAGTTCATATCTCGTAATCTAGATACTCAAAGGTCATGAAATTTTTATGGAGATAAGTAGACTTCAACATCTTTCTTCTGGCTCTAGAATCACCTCAATAGCTATTATAAATTGTGAGATACAGCTGTTGTAAGTTGAGGTTTCTGTGATGTCAGGATTCTAGAACAGTACTTCTTATCGTCTGAATTTGACTAAGTAAACGTTGGAATCTGAAAAAGTGTTCTAAACGAAAGTTGTAGAGAATTTCATAAGCTTTCCAGAAAGGTATGCTATGTAATCATATGATAAACAGAGAGTGAGATATGCTCGTTTTACAGCACTGCTATTATCCAACTCGCTGGAAAAGTTCAGAACAAATATCTTCTTGCATACCCTACATATATCTCTTGTCTACACCTACTCTTGTTACACCTGTATCTTGTAAGAGTTATATGCTTGGACATGTGAGACTTATGTGATGCCTCTACAGATGGTGAACACCAGGAGGAACAACCAGGGAGGTGAGGAACCGCCACCACCACCCCTAGTCTCCATGGAGCAGCTAATGATGATGCAGACCCAGTTGCTTCAGCAGATGGCCCAGAACATGCAGAACATGGGGCAAGGGAATGGGAATGCACCCCCTCATGTTAGGGATAAGAGGGGAGAGTTTCTGAAAGGACACCCACCTGTATTCAAGCACTCTACCGATCCACTCCAAGCTGATGATTGGCTACGTGCCATTGAGAGGCAACTGGAGATTGCCCAATGTGATGATAGGGAGAAAGTTTTATATGCTTCTGGACAGTTGCAGGGAGCTGCACAGGATTGGTGGGACTCATTCCGCTTTGGCCGCACCGAAGCTAATCCCATCACTTGGGCTGAGTTTCGCAGTGCCTTTCGCACTCACCACGTGCCTGCAGGACTGATGAAGCTGAAGAAGGAGTTCTTGGCTCTCAAGCAGGGGAGCCTGACTGTTGCTGAATATCGTGACAAGTTTATACAGTTGTCACGGTATGCACCTACTGAGGTAGACGAGGATGGAAAGAGGCAGGAGCTGTTTATGGAGGGCTTGAATGATGGTCTCCAGTACCAGCTGTTGTCCCATACCTTTGCTAACTTCCAGCAGCTGGTGGACAAAGCTTTAGTGATTGAGAACAAGCGCCGCCAGATGGAGGACAAGAAGAGAAAATTTTAGGGACAGCAATCTAGGAGCAACTCTCGCTTCCGTACTAACCCTCAACAAACTCAACCTCAGCAGCGCTATCAAGGTCAGACAGGTCCCAACCGCAGCCAGCAGCAGCAGCGTGCACAGCAGCAGCAGCAGCAGTACAAGGCACCAGCTCAGCGCCAGCAGCAACCCAACAATGTACCTGTGAGAAATAATGCCCCCAATGCTCTGTAGATGAATAGCGCACCAAAAGCGCCAAATGCAGTTAATGACAACAAGTGCTTCAATTGTGGAGAGCCGGGACATTACTCCAATAGATGCCCCAAGAAGACTAACTCACAGCAGAACTACGTTCGGGGAAAGGTGAACCATGTTACTGCTGAAACAGCTTAGGAGGCACCGGATGTGGTGATCGGTATGTTTCCGGTCAACTCAAACTCAGCTACAGTACTTTTTGATTGTGGTGCTTCGCATTCCTTCATAACATGTACATTCATAAAGAAACATGGTATTCCAGTAAGTGTTATGAAGAAACACATGTTAGTAAGCTCACCTGGTGGGGTAATGAAAGCAGAGTGGATATGCTTAGCTGCTAGTCTCAGCATAAGGGGGGTAGAATTTCAAGCAAATCTTGTAGTCATAAATTCCACCGGTATCGATGTCATCTTGGGTATGGATTGGCTAAGGTTGCAGAAGGCAGTTATTAATTGTGGTAATAGCTCGGTGAATCTTATCACTTCAACTGGAGAAGAAGTGGTGTTTGTGGCAACTCAGTCTGCTACAGAAATCTATCGGGTTAATCAGTTGGAGGGCACAACCTTAGAAGATATAAGGATAGCAAATGAGTACCCGGATGTCTTCCCTGAGGAATTGCCAGGTATGCCACCTGACCGAGACATCGAGTTTATAATTGAACTTTTACCTGGAACTGCACCCATAGCTAAGAGACCCTATAGAATGGGAGTGAATGAATTAGCAGAACTTAAGAAACAACTAAGGGAATTGTTAGATAAGGGTTATGTTCAACCTAGTTCATCACCATGGGGTGCACCAGTACTGTTTGTAGAAAAGAAGGATGGTACACAAAGGATGTGCATAGACTACAGGTCACTTAATGAGGTCACAATTAAGAACAAGTACCCATTACCTAGAATTGATGACCTATTTGACCAATTGAAAGGGGCTTGTGTGTTTTCCAAGATTGATCTTCGATCTGGATACCATCAGTTGAGGATAAGGCGTACTTGCATCCCCAAGACCGCCTTTGTGACCTGCTATGGACTATATGAGTTCACAGTCATGTCTTTTGGTCTGACTAATGCACCTGCCTACTTCATGTATCTGATGAACAAAGTATTCATGGAGTACCTTGATAAGTTTGTCATCGTGTTCATTGATGACATACTAGTGTATTCTAAGAATGAAGAAGAACATGAAGGACATTTGAGATTGGTGTTGCAAAAGCTTAGAGAACATCAACTTTATGCCAAGTTCAGCAAATGTGAGTTCTGGCTAAAAGAAGTATCTTTCCTTGGTCACATAATCTCTAATGGAGGAGTAGCAGTAGACCCCAAGAAGGTTAGAGATGTGTTGAGTTGGAAGCCACCCAAAGATGTTAGTGAGATTCGGAGTTTCCTGGGTATGGCTGGGTATTATAGGAGATTCATCGAGGGATTCTCTAAGTTAGCCAAGCCCATGACTGCGTTGTTAGAGAAGAATGCCAAATTTGTATGGACTAAACAATGCCAGGACAGTTTTGAGGAGTTGAAGAAAAGACTGACTTCTGCTCCAGTGCTTATCTTACCTGATCTCACCAAAAGTTTCTCTATCTATTGTGATGCCTCACGGCAAGGTCTAGGAGGTGTTCTTATGCAAGAAGGCAGAGTTGTTGCCTACGCATCTAGATAGCTGAGAAAACATGAGCTAAATTATCCGACTCATGATCTGGAATTGGCAGCTGTGGTGCATGCTCTTAAGATTTGGAGGCACTACTTGATTGGTCATAAGTGCGAGATTTATACGGACTATAAGAGTCTGAAGTATATATTCACGCAGTCAGATCTGAATCTGAGGCAGCGTAGATGGCTCGAGTTAATCAAGGATTATGATTTGGATATCCACTATCACCCAGGAAAGGCTAATGTTGTAGCAGATGCCTTGAGTAGAAGGAGTTATGTGAACATGGCCTATACAACTCAACTACCTGAAGAGTTGTGTGAGGAGTTCAAATACTTGAATTTGGGTATTGTGGCCAACACCATGGAGTTAGAGGTGGAATCCACTCTGGAACAAGAGATTCGTAAAGGACAGTTGGGTGATGAGAGGATCAAGGATATTGCAGAGCGTATAGTGATTGGTAAAGCCCCAGGATTCCATATGGATGATCAAGGGACAGTATGGTTCGGTAAAAGGATTTGTGTGCCAGAAGTAAAATCTATTAGGGAGTCTATCTTGAGGGAAGCTCATGACTCAGCCTATTCCATACACCCAGGAAGTACTAAAATGTATCTTGATCTTAAAGAGAGGTACTGGTGGTATGGACTAAAGAGAGACGTAGCAGAACATGTGGCTATATGTGACACGTGCCAAAGAGTGAAAGCAGAACATCAGAGGCCAGCAGGTTTACTATAGCCTATGAAGATACCCGAGTGGAAATGGGAAGAAGTTGGAATGGACTTTATAGTTGGATTACCCCGTACACAGAGAGGATTTGACTCTATCTGGGTGATTGTTGACCGACTGACAAAAGTGGCCCATTTCATTCCGGTCAAGGTAACTTATTCGAGTGCAAAGTTAGCAGAGTTATATATGGAAAGGATTGTATGTTTACATGGTGTACCAAAGAAGATCGTTTCGGATAGGGGTACACAGTTCACATCACATTTTTGGCAGAAATTGCTTGAGTCAATGGATACGAAGTTGAACTTCAGCTCAGCTTACCATCCTCAAACAGATGGACAGACCAAAAGGACAAATCAGATCTTAGAGGATATGCTAAGAGCTTGTGCTCTGCAATATGGGACAAGTTGGGATAAGAGTTTACCTTATGCCGAATTCTTCTACAATAATAGCTACCAAAAGAGTCTTAAGATGGCACCGTTTGAGGCATTGTATGGCAGGAAGTGCAGAACACCATTGTTTTGGAATCAAACGGGGGAAAGCCAAGTGTTTAGACCAGATGTTTTGCAACTGGCAGAAAAACAAGTGCAAATAATAAGGCAAAACCTAAAGGTTGCACAGTCCTGACAGAAAAGCTATGCGGACACAAGAAGAAGAGATTTGGCATTTGAAATTGGTGATTTTGTCTATCTCAAAGTTTCACCTATGAAAAGAGTAAAGAGATTCCATACCAAGGGAAAGTTGTCACCCAGGTATGTGGGACCATTCAAGATCATCAACAGGAGAGGAGAAGTTGCTTACCAGTTAGAGTTACCGGAGCAGCTCTCAGGTATTCATGATGTTTTCCATGTGTCACAACTTAAGAAATGTTTGAGAGTACCTGAGGAACAACTACCTTTGGAAGAACTGGATATCCGAGGGGATCTATCATACAAAGAATATCTAGTAAGAATCCTAGAAACAGCGGAGAGAATCACAAGGAGCAAAATAATAAGAATGTGCAAGGTTCAGTGGAACAGACACTCAGTGGATGAGGCAACGTGGGAAAGAGAGGAAGATCTGAGAACTGACTATCCCAATCTCTTTGAACCATCCGAATCTCGAGGACGAGATTCATCCTAAGGGGGGTAGGTTTGTAACACCCAAAATTCTCCTGCAAATTAACTATTAAATTCTTGCCCTATTTATACATTTTCTAGGTATTTCTAACATAGACCAAATAATAAATATTGAATAAATAAAATAAACTATAAGTTTAGAAACTTGTTTGTTGCATTCATGCCGAGTCATATGGATTTTGATTGAGTGTAGGGCTAGATGATTTGAAATTTGCATTCAAAACTTATTTGAATTTGGCTTAAAAATGAAAATGGAGAAAATAGAATTTGATAAACATTTGATTTGAAAAAAAGGAGAAAGTCACCTTCTGGCCCAACCCAGCCAGCCCGGCCTTCTTCTCCCTCCTCCTCCCGCGGCATGCCTTGCCTGGCGCGGCCCACCGGCGATTGCTCCACGCTGACGCGCTGGCCCGCACCCCGCATGGCCCAGCTGGCCACCCGCGCGCGCGCACCAACTCGGCAGCCCAGCTGCTGCTTCGCTGTGGCCCGCTTCGCACGACGGCACGCTGCTGTGGCCTGCTCGGCCTACGCCGCACGCGCTTTGCCCTTCTCTCTCGCTGCGCGTCTGGACCCACTCGTCAGCCGCGTCGTCCACCTTCCTTCCCCGGTGCTCCCCTTCCTTCTTTTGCCCGGCCATGGCGCGGCACCGATGGAAAGCCACCGGTGCCCGTTTAGAAGGTGCCGAACCCCTCCCTGCTTCCCTTCCTTTCTTGCCGCAGCCGCCCACCTATAAAGGCCGAGCCTCCCCTCAGCCCTTCTCCATCTTTGCCCGCTACCGTGAGCTACCGCCGCCGGTGAGAACCACCCCCCCTCCCGAGCGCGAACGCCGACGCCAAGGCCACCCGAAGCACCGCCGGACTTCCCCGCGCCCATAGGTACTCCCCATTTCATGTTTTGGCATTGTTTTGCCTGGCTACACCCTCACCCGCGTGCCTCCTCTCTCTCCAGTTCACGGCCGCCGTCGATGACCAGCCTCGGAGCCTTCCCGGACACCGCGTTCCCCTCCAGGCGACTCACGGTGAGCCCCTCCGTCTTCCCGTGCCCTCAGACCTTGCCTTGGTGCCCTGGGAAGCCGTAGCCCAAGGTCCAGTCGCACCGGCCATGGCGCCGCTGGCCTCTCTTTCTTCCCCGGCGAGCCACCGCCCGGTTTTCACCCTGCGCCGTTGGATCTAGCGTGGATGGCCAGGATTAGGTACCGGTTGGGTTTAAGTGGCCGGTCCACCGTAGATTCGTGGACCCGGCGCACCGTGCCGCGTCAGCGCGCCCACGCCCGCGTGGTGCACCACGCCCGCGTGGTGCACCACGCCCAATGAACAGCCAGCGCGTGTCGATGAATCAGCAGCCCCAGTCAGTCGTCGGGTCAAACCCCAGTCAACCGAGCGCGTTTTGCAGAAAAGCCCCTGCTTTTTCCAGTAATCAACCCGCGGTCCAGTCCAGTTCAAATTAATTTTTATTTAGTCCTGTTTTTATTCATTCGAGTCCCTGAAGTTTCCAGTAATAGTATGCCCGGTCCAGATTTCATTTAAATTTAGATTTTTAATTATTTTAATTCAAAAATAGGTTAGTTTATTTACAGAATTGCCATTACATCTTATTTCATGCATAACTTTCATGTTTTAAGTCCGATTTGAGTGATTCTTTCGCTCATGTGTTTGTAGAAATGCGTAGAACAGATCTATAAGCTTTTCAACATATGTTTTCACTGTTTGGTGTACTGTTCTAATAGAGTTCTATCTTGTATGCATGTAATGATTGGAATGATGCTTGATTGATGATTGGATCACGATTAGAGGGTGAGCCATTCGAGGTGACTGAGGACCCCCAGCAGGATCAGCAGTACTCCCAGGACGACTTTGAGGAAGGCAAGTGTACCAAAGGCCCCTTGTTACCTATGAACTACTACCACTTACATTCAAGCATGAGTTAATTTGAATTGCCTTTAAGGACTTTACCTAGATGATTCATTGTACCACATATCCTTGATACCTGGGTTTATTGGGTAGGCATTTTGGATAGATGCTACAGCGCTTAACATGAAGTAATTGTTAAACATATTTAAAGACTATATGCAATATGATAAAATGGAACTTTTTAGCAACAGATAGGGGGCTGGAGTACGGGGTTGAGTACTCTAGTGCCTCTCCATAAGGACTTTATCCTGAAGCAGCAACCCAGGAGGGACCGTACAACCCCGAGTGTCAAATGGCTCTGACTTTAACCTATTATCTAGTTTGTACTAGCTCGTCTGTAGCTCCAGTAAGGGGTAAGAGGGTATCTTTCCTTTTTCTGTTAGGGTGTGCACCGTGCTGCGATGCCCACGTGTGCCATTCCTTTGTAGCTACGATCTGTTAGTGCAACTAGCTAAGGGTTTCATAGTGAAACTCTGCCACACTTCCTAGGAAGAGGTGTAGTGGGTCTCGCGAACCCCGGCATTGGGAATCACGGCTCGGTGGGTAAAGATGTACAATTTCTGCAGAAATAATTAACCCGTTATAACAGCCGTGCTCATGGATACGAGCGGTCTGGATCCTTCAAGATTAGTGGTTACTGTGGATGATGGATGGTTGGGAATTGAGACAAAGCTTGATGATACTTTAATACCACTTGGGAATTGGGACTGTTCATTAAAGTAGTAATTCAGGTTGCTAAAAATTGATCAACTAAAATTGCGAACCGCAGTCAAACAGTGTCAAGCCTATTTGAGCCTCAAAGACCCCTTTGTTATACTTGCTAAGCATGGTGAGCTTACACTTGCTTTACATCCAATGAAAATCCCGGATGGGTAACAGATAATGGATATGAAGAGTTTCCGGAGGATGTCCAGGACTACTAGAAAGACGTTCACCAGTTGGAGTCCCTATGGCAGTTGGGCTAGTTTTTCCGCTGTGTTTGTAATAATATTGCCTTCGAGCAAACTTTGTATTTAACTTTATGATGAGATATGCGATGTAATAAGTACTTTACTTTGATACTATTGCAATTTGTGATATATGTGTGTGTTTGGACATCCTGGGCGCACATATATGAGTACTTGGTTTTGCTTTGCAAAATTGGGTGCGACACCTCACAAATCCACGACTGGCGCGACTTGGTTAGGATCTTCGTCGAGAACTTTTAAGGCACATATGTGCGCCCTAGGAACTCCTGGGACCTTAAAAGCTGCCGCCAGAAGCCAGACGAGTCTCTCCGAGACTTCATCCGGCGCTTCTCCAAATAGTGCACCAAATTGCCCAGCGTCGGCGACTCGGAGATCATCCAGGCTTTCCTCTCCAGCATCACCTGCTGAGACCTGGTTCGAGAGTTAGGTCAGAATGTACCACGCTCCGCTGCTGTGCTCCTCGACATCGCCACCAACTTCGCCTCGGGCGAGGAGGCTATCGGAGCCATCTTCCCCGATAGGGACACCAAGGGAAAGCGGAGGGATGAGGCCCCTGAGGCCTCGGCCTCCCACCTCCCCAAGAGAAAGAAAAAAGGGCACCTAGGGAAGCAGGAGGTCCTAGAGGCCGATCTGGTTGGGGCCGCAGAACGCAAGAATCCCCGAGGCCCTAGAGGCCCTAGGCCTTTCGACGACATGCTCAAGAAACCCTGCCCTTACCACCAAGGCCCGGTCAAGCACGCCCTCGAGGATTGCTCCATGCTACGACATTACTACACCAGGCTCAGGCTCCCCGACGACAACGCCAAGCAGAAGGGCACCGGTGACCGGGACGAGGACAAGGACGACGGGTTCCCCGAGGTACGCAACGCCTTCATGATCTTCGGTGGACCCTCGACGTGCCTTACGGCGCGGCAGCACAAGAGGGAACACCGAGAAGTCTTCTCAATCAAGGTGGCCACCCCCTAGTACCTCGACTGGTCTCGGGAGGTGATCACCTTCAATCAAGATGACCACCTTGACCATGTTCCGAATCCCGGGCAGTACCCACTGGTTGTCGACCCGATCATCGGCAACACCCGACTCTCTAAGGTGTTGATGGACGGAGGCAGCGGCCTCAACATCCTCTACGTTAATACCCAAGAACTCTTGGAGATCGACCGGTCGAGGCTCCAAGGCGACATCGCCCCCTTCCACGGCATCGTGCTAGGGAAGCGCACGTGACCCATCGGGCGCATCGACCTTCCCGTCTGCTTCGGCACCCCCTCCAACTACCGCAAGGAAGTCCTTACCTTCGAGGTAGTCAGGTTCGGGGGAGCCTACCACGCCATCCTAGGGCGGCCATGCTATGCCAAGTTCATGGCAGTCCCCAACTATACCTACCTCAAGCTCAAGATGCCAGGCCCCAGCGGTATCATCACGATTGAGTCCACATACGAACATGCATACGACTGCGACGTTGAGTGCATCGAGTACGCTGAGGCTCTTGCGGAGGCCAGGACCCTCATCGCCCACCTCAACCAACTCAGTGGGGAGGCGCCTGACTCCAAGCATCGCGCGGGGGCGTTCGAGCCTGCGGAAGCCATCAAACTCGTCCCGGTCGACCCCGCCTACCTCGACGACCGAGCGCTGAGGATTAGTGCCACCCTTGACATCAAATAGGAAGTCGTGCTCGTCGACTTTCTCCGTGCGAATGCCGACATATTCGCATGGAGTCCCTCAGACATGCCGGGCATACCGAGGGAGGTCGCCGAGCACGCCCTGGACATCCGGGCCGGATCTAGACCAGCGAGGCAACGCCTGCGCCGCTTCGACGAGGAAAAGCGTAGGGCCATCGGTGAGGAGATACAGAAACTCTTAACGGCCGGATTCATCAAAGAAGTGTCCCACCCAGAGTGGTTGGCTAACCCTATGTTAGTCAAGAAGAAAAATGGGAAATGGAGAATGTGCATGGACTACACTGGTTTGAACAAAGTCTGTCCAAAAGTCCCCTTTCCATTACCCCCAAATCGATCAAATCGTTGATTCCACTACAGGGTGCGAGACCTTGTCTTTCCTTGATGCATATTCTGGTTACCATCAAATCAAGATGAAAGAGTCAGACCAGCTCGCGACCTCTTTCATCACACCATTCGGTATGTACTGCTACGTGACTATGCCTTTCGGCCTTAGAAACGTAGGTGCCACGTACTAGCGGTGCATGACCCAGGTCTTTGGCGACAACATTGGGTGGACCATCGAGGCCTACGTAGACGACATCGTGGTCAAGACCAGAAAAGCCAAGGATCTCGTCGACGACTTGAGGATAACCTTCAAATGCCTTAGGGAGAAGGGCATCAAGCTCAATCCCGAGAAGTGTGTGTTCGGGGTCCCCCGAGGCATGCTCTTGGGGTTCATAGTCTCAGAACGTGGCATCGAAGCCAACCCAGAGAAGGTCTTAGCCATAACTAGCATGGGACCAATCAGAGACCTCAAGGGAGTACAGAGGGTCATGGAATGCCTTGCGGCCCTAAGCCGCTTCATCTCGCGCCTCGGCGAAAAAGGTTTGCCTCTGTACCGACTCTTGAGAAAATCTGAGCATTTTTCTTGGACCCTCGAGGCCGAAGAAGCCCTCGACAGACTCAAGAGGCTGCTCACAAATCCTCCCGTCCTGGTACCCCCGGCCAGGGATGAGGCCCTCTTACTCTACGTCGCCGCAACGACCCAAGTGGTCAGCGCTGCCGTAGTGGTAGAGAGGCAGGAAGAGGGGCATGCTCTACCCACCCAACGTCCTGTTTATTTCATCAGCGAGGTGCTCTCCGAGACCAAAGCATGCTACCCTCACATCCAGAAGCTAGTCTACGCCGTGGTGCTGGCCCGGTGCAAATTGCGTCACTACTTCGAGTCGCACCTAGTGACTGTGGTATCATCCTTCCCCCTGGGTGAGATAGTTCATAACCGGGAGGCCTCGGGCAGGATAGCCAAGTGGGCCATTGAGCTTATGGGGGAAACCTTGACTTTTGCGCCTCGAAAAGCGATTAAGTCTCAGGTCTTGGCCGATTTCGTGGCTGAGTGGACAGACACCCAACTGCCACCTGCTCAAATTCAGACAGAGTGCTGGACCCTGTACTTCGACGGATCCCTAATGAAGACCGGGGCAGGCGCGGGTCTACTCTTCATTTTGCCCGTCAGAGTACATATGCGCTACATGGTGTGGCTCCACTTCGCCGCCTCCAACAACGTGGCCGAGTACAAGGCTCTCATCAACGGCTTGCAAGTCGCCAACGAACTTGGGGCACGGCGCCTCGACGTCCAAGGCGATTTGAGGCTCGTCATAGATCAAGTGATGAAGGAGTCAAATTGCCTCGACCCTAAAATGGAGGCTTACTGCAAGTTGGTACGACGCCTAGAAGACAAGTTCGACGGTCTCGAACTAAATCACGTCGCGCGGAAGTACAACGAGGCCGCTGACAAGCTGGCAAAGATGGCCTCGGCACGGGCACTGGTCCCCCCAAACATCTTCGCCAGAGACCTCCACAAACCTTCCATTGACTACACCTCGACGATAGAGGAAGGCCCACCTGTGGGACCCACAGCTAAGCTCGATGCCCCCTCTGCTGCTGAGACCCCCTTGACCAAGCCCGAGGTCATGGAAGTCAACACCGAGCCTCCGCGGACTGATCAGGACGTGGATTGGCGAATCCCGTTCCTCAATTGGCTCGATCGGGGGGAGCTTCCTGGTGATAGGACCGAAGCACGATGGTTCGCGCGCCGAGCCAAGACCTACGCCCTCTACAATGACGAATTGTATAGGTGAAGTCCCTCAGGTGTCCTCCAATGATGTATCATTGCCGAGGCGGGCCGAGCCCTGCTTTGGGACTTGCATGCAGGCGCCTACGGGCACCATGCGACGCCTCGGACGCTCGTGGGGAATGCTTTCCGCCAAGGGTTCTACTGGCCGACGGTGGTCGCTGATGCTACCAAGCTAGTATGCTCCTACGTAGGATGCCAGTACTATGCTCGGCAGACACATCTCCCGGCCCTAGCCCTGCAAACCATCCCCATCACATGGCCATTCGCCGTGTGGGGGCTCGACATGGTCGGGCCTCTGCAGAAGGCCCCCGGGGGCTACACCCATCTACTGGTATCAATCGACAAGTTCTCCAAATGGATCGAGGCTCATCCGATCAATCGAATCAAATCCGAGCAGGCGGTGCTGTTCTTCACTGACATTATCCACAGATTTGGGGTCCCCAACACCATCATCACCGACAACGGGACACAGTTCACCAGCAAAAAGTTCCTGATGTTTTGCGACGACCACCACATCCGTGTGGCCTGGTCGGCCATAGGACACCCAAGGACCAACAGCCAAGTAGAGCGTGCCAACGGCATGATCCTACAAGGCCTCAAGCCAAGGATTCACAACCGGTTGAAAAAGTTTGGCAAGAAATGGCTCGCCGAACTCCCGTCGGTCATCTGGAGCTTGAGGAACACTCCAAGCTGAGCCACGGGGTTCACGCCTTTCTTCCTGGTCTATGGGGCCGAGGCCATCCTCCCCACCAACTTGGGATATGGTTCCCCGAGGCTACAAGCCTATAACGAACAAAGTAACCGCACCACCCGAGAGGACGCCCTTGATCAACTGGAGGAAGCCCGGGATGTCATGCTACTACACTCGGCTAAATACCAGCAGAGCCTACAGCGCTATCAGGCCCGACGCGTCCGAGGCTGAGACTTGAAGGTAGGCGACCTGGTGTTGAGGCTAGCACAGAGCAACAAGGGCTGCCACAAGCTGACCCCGCCATGGGAAGGACCGTACATCATCGCCCAAGTACTGAAACCCGGGACCTACAAGCTGGCCAACGAGAAGGGCAAAGTCTTCACCAACGCTTGGAACATAGAACAGCTACGTCGCTTTTATCCCTAAATTTCCAAGCATTGTACATGTCGTTTCTCGAAATACAATTAAAAAGCGTTCTTTAGTTGGTCTAATTTTTCGAGAAACCCCCCGAGCCCATCGTAGGTCTTGGCAATATAGTAACACGGCAAGGGAGACTTGGCTCTGCCTCGGCAGAACCAAGCCTCCCTCGGGGGCTAGATGGGGGACTCCCCCCTAGGTCCCACGCACCATCCTTCAGTTGTTTTTTGCAAAAGTTCCTACACCAAGACTCTAGCAGGCTTTGACGAATCAGTTGTAAAAACCCCTCGGACCAAGGTCTGTTTGCTAAGCAAGAGGCCGGTAGAGTCATGAGACGGCCTACGCCCCCGGGCTACGGCACTCCCTCACTACCTCTCGCCTAAGGGACGGCTTAGGCCCCAAGGGGGTGTTTTGCAGACGAAATCTGATCAGGAGCAATAGAGGGCAGAGGCTCGGAAACATAAGAAAAACAACTAAGAAACACAAATACTTTAGAAATAAAGGCCTCGACGGCCACAAGCGTTACGATACAAAAATAACTCCTACTCTATTTTTACATAGCACTCAGGGCCCAGATCAAGGCTCAGGGCCTTCAGCACTGGCAGATGGTAGGGGAGGAACCACCTCCTCTTCGAAGAGCATCGCCAGTGCCGTGCCAGGGCCTTCTGCCGCCTCCATCAGCTTCGTGACCGCCACGTCAGCCTCCTCGTCATCATCAGGCAGGACATACCCATCACTGATGACCGAGAGGTCGACACTGACGTAGTGAGAAGAGATGATGGCCAGCGCACGCTTGACACCCGTGTGCAGCGCTCCTCGGAGCCGCTCGCGCATCTGGTTGCTCAGCGTGATCAAACGGCTCCCTAGGGAGCTGCCTGACTGAACTCCTTCAACCTCCAGGGCCTCGCAGGCGGAAAGGGCAGCACGCTTCAGCGCCTCGTGCTCCCCGATCTCGATCTCGAGCACTGTCTGCACCGTGCTAGAAGCCTCGGCGGCCCGAGTAACCTCCGCCTCTGACTCTGCACTGCGGAAAATGGAATGAGGTTGAGCGAGGGAAAAAACAACCTAAGTTAGGGGTGGAAGCCCATGGAACTCACCCTTGGCCTTCTGCTCCCAGCGTTGGGTCTTGACCTGATAAGCCTCGGCTTTCTCCTTCCAGTGTAGGGCCTCGGCCCGGGAAGCCTCGGCCTCCTCCTTCAAGCACTGAGCCTCGACCCGAGAAGCCTCGGCCGCCCTGGAAGCTTCACTCCCCAGCTCTGTGTCACACAAGGGAGTTAGGGAGCGAACATAAGGAAAGGAAAACAAAATGAGGGGACTAAAACTCACCCTCAACCGTCCCCCTCCAAACCACAGCCTCGGTTCGCAAAGCCTCAGCTACAGCAAGGGCCTCATCCAAGGCACCTTTCGTCAGCTGGTGCGACCCCTGTTCCGCCCCCAGCTGCCCCGCGAGAGCCGCGGCCGAGGCCGTAGCTTCAACAGCTCGGCCCCTGAAGGCATCCCGATCACTGACTGCGCGGGTGAGCTCCTCCTCCAACTCCTTCACCCGCGCCACCAGAGGGGCGAGCTGCGTCTGGGCCGTGGCCGCCTCGACCTTCACGTTGGCACAACGAAGGCGGAGGTCCTCTACATCCGTGCTCCGCTCCGATAGGAGCTCGTTGGCGCCGGCAAGAAGGCCCTTCTGCTGCTGAAGCTGCTCCCAAACGCCCCTCTCCCACCGGAGAAAGACCGACTTCCCAAGGGACCAGGTCTCGAGCTCCTGGGGAAGCAGAACAGGGGTCATTGACTGCGACAAAACCAAAAAAGGACAACGTCGCGCGAGAAAGGAAAACGCGAACCTGGGCGACTCCCGGCAGTTCGTCGGCCACCACGGATAGGGCCGTCCGTAGCAACCGCTCCGCCAGCTGGCGGTATTGCTCGAAGGTGCCCCTGTGCCCGCCCTTGGCTGCGTCCTCAAGGGCGAATAGAGGCTCCCCCTCAGGGTCGTCCCGACTTCACCATAGTACTCACAGGTGATCCCACCCATGAGGCTCGGGTCACGCCCGCACGAGGGCCAAGCTTCCCTCGTCCAAGACCAGTGCCGGCTGTTCCACGACACCGGCATCCTCGGCGTCGACCACCTCCCGCGCCCGGGAAGTATTGTCGGAGGAGATCGGATAGACCTCCGCCTCCCGAGCGCTCTCTCGCAACAGCGGTGACCCCTGAACCAAGGGCGCCACCGAGGCCTCCGCCGCCTTCATCTCCGCCTCCTAGACAGACGGCCTCGCTGCCATTACGACAGCCTTGGTGGCCTCGGGGGCTCCAGTCTCCGCCATCATGGCCTCGGAGGACGTAGAAACACCGACCGCGGCCACTACGGTCTCGGTGGTCTTAAGCGCCCTGTCCTCCGTCGCCTCAGCCTCGGAGACCCTGGGGGCCTCGGCAACCAAGGGCACGCCGACCCCATCTGACTCCTGAGCCTTGCCCCCGCGGGGCGGAAGTGCTCCCTCCCTTGTCTGTATAGGGGTGGCCTCGACAGCCCCTCCTTGGGTGGCCGGCTCCTTTGGGTCGACCCTCGCTGATGCCGCGCCGCGTTGGATAGTGGCTTGTGCCTCTGCCACCCAGTGGGCGGAGGAGCCGGGGCTCGCCTTGAGCGCCTTAAGGGGCGCCAAGGGGAGCTCATCCGCAGGCCGCTTCCGACTAAGGAAAAATAACCTACAGGGTCAGTGCGAGACCAAAAAAGCGAACGGAAGGTACTATGACCCTGCCAAAAATACACTTACCTTGAACGGGGCGGCAACCGCTTCGCCACGGCAAACCTCATCCGCAACGGTGGAGGCGGTGGTAGAGGCGTCGCCTCCGTATCCATCGGCACCGGTCGGTCCTCGATGGACCCCAGCGCCCCTTTGGTCCTCTGCAGGGGCAGTGGCGTCGCCTCCACCGCCGCTTGTTCCACCACGGCCACCGAGCCCACCAGGCTGATGACACGTTTGCCCAACACCTGCGCCTCGGGCGTGTCGGCCTCGGCCCCGGAGCGGGCAACCGCCAACCCCGGGTCCGCTTCTCCTCCTCCTCCCGAGAGTGCCGGGCTGCTTGCCAACGCCCCGGGCACCACCTCCACTATGTCAGGAAGGTGGTCTAGGGGACCTCGCCCCACCTCGCCCCCGTCATCCCCGTCTGAGGCCTCCGTCGACAGCGACATCGACGGGGATTCCTCCAGCGGGAGACCATCCTTCCTTTGTTGACGGCGGCGCTTATCCAGCTCCTCGCGCGCAAGGATTTGCTTCATGCGCTTCGCCGCCTTGGCGTCTTTCCGCTTTTTCTACGCGTCGGCGTGCGCGCGGTTGATTGCCCGCCGCCTCGCGTCCTCAGGAACGGGCGACGGAGAGGAGCGCACGTCCCTCATCCCCTGCAGGAACGACGGACGCGCATAAGGAAACAAGGGGTAAGGGGAGATTGAGGAGGCTCGAAGGCTACAGCGGCACACGACTTCGCCTCTACCATCTCTCCCACCCGACGAAGAATTTCCTCGTCGGAAAGGGCGGAGGAAGACATCCGGGTGCCCTCAATGGGCTCACCTGGCTTCATCTCAAACAGCCGCCGCCGCCGAGCCATCAGCGGCAGCACCCTTCGGCGGTGGAAGGCGGCCACGACCACAGCCACGGTGAGATCGTGGCCCCATAGCCTCGCCAGCCCCTCCAGAAGTGGCTGTAGCTTGGGTTGGTCGTCCTTCGGGATGCCATACTTCCATCTCTCCGAGCAACTCCCCACAATCCGCCCAGTGTAGGGCGGAAGTCCTCTGTCGTCATTGCGAAGGTAGAACCAACTCATGTACCACCGACGATTGGAGGACGCGAGTTGGGCCAGGATGTAGAGGTGTAGGCGGTCCTGGCGCACCTGGAGAGTGCAGCCGTCGGCCCTCGCCGCCTTCCTCTTACCCGACGTGCTCGTTGGCTTGGTAGTGTGCCCCGCCCGGAATAGGTGGAGCCACAACTCCCAATGAGGAGCAATCCCCAAATACCCCTCGCAGACGGCAACAAAGATAGCCGCCTGAGCGATGGAGTTGGGATTGAAGTTGTGGAGCTCCATGCCGTAGTAGTGCGGGAGCGCCCGCATGAACCGATCCGCCGGGACGCTGAGGCCGCGCTCGTGAAAGGAGACGAAGCTCACGACGTAGCTGTCGTGAGGCCTCGGCTCTGGCTCGCCGTACGGAGCAATCCACTTCAGCCTGGTGGGGTCTGTCACCGGGCGAAGGAGTCCACCATCGACAAGCGACTGAAGCATCTCCTCGGTGACGTCCGACGGATCCCAGGGGTCCGCCTCGACAACGACGATGTCACCGGCCATGGGTGCGATGGAGGAATTGGGTGCGCAGTGAGTTTTTCTCTCTCCCCCACGCTCTCGCTTTTTTCTCGCTTTCTCCCTAGGCTCGCTCTTCTCTCCTCTTCTTCCCGGCACCCGCTGCTCTAGCGATGGCTCGGCGGAGGCAGCGCAAATGCAGGCAAGGTAAGACGAGGAGGGGCGAGACTCTTCGGGTATTTATGCAAGGAGGGAGGCGAAACGAACAGGCGACGAAATCAAGGAAGTTCCCCCCCCCCTGATCCGGCGCAGTTAACCACGAGCCGATTTCACCGGCCTACGCACCCACGTCTCCCTCATTAAATGCGGGAGCAGTTTCGTCCCATCCACCACGTCATGCTCGGCCACTATGGCAGCAGGCGTCGTTTCGCCTCTCTAGGAAACCGCCTCAAAAGGCGCGCCACCCATTGCCGAGCCAATAGGGGAGATATTCCCCATGGCCTATTCCTTTCATATGAAGGAACCAGACTTTGAGCCTATTACGGTCCAGGGGTTCGAAGGCTGGGCCCCAAAAGGTTTCGACAGCTGCCCTAGGATAACAAAGTCAGGGACGACCGCGAGCGAGCCTATATGGGGCCGAGACCCAAGCAAGCGAAACGCTTAGGACGCCCAAAGTCGTGTCCGAGACCGGCAAGAAAAGGTTTTCGAATGGGATCCCACCGTAGGGAGGCACCGAGCCACCGAGGCCCAGCGAACGGCCTCGTCACCCACTAGAGAAATCCTCTGGTACTCTTAGAGTGTGTCTCTGGACCGCTAGCCATCCCCTAGCGAACGGGGTTCGGGCCTCCACTCAGACTACCCGATAACAGCTCACCGGAAGTGTCACTGCTCGTGCCCATCGAGGGTAGCGAGGCACATTCCACCCCTCCTTCTGAGCGAAAAGGAAGCATGAGTGTCACACAAAAAGTCAGGGCAACCCCCGACGGCCTTCTCGCTCTATGCAGAGGCTAGGGGGCTCTTCCTGCAACCTTGCCGAGACCCAGTGACCCCGGCTCGCACTTGAAGGGGCTCGGCAAAACAAACCCTCCTTCCAAGCGAAAAGGAAGCGTGAGGGTCGTACAAAAAGATAGGGGAGCTCCTGACGGCCCTCTCACCCTGTGCGGAGGCTAGGGAGCTCTTCCTGCAAATATGCCGAGACCCCACGACCCGGGCTCGCGCCCAAAGGGGCCTTGGCAAACAAACCCTCACGCGCGAGGGGCGTATAAAAAGCCAGGGGAACTCCCAACGGCCCTCTCACGTAGAGGCTAGGGGCTCTTCCTGCAACCTTACCAAGACTAGAATGGGCTCACCAAACAAACCCTCCGTCTGAACGAAAAGAATATGTGAGGGTCGGATGAAAAGGCTAGGGGACCCCTAACCGCCCTCCTGCTCCTAGCGGAGGCCCGGGGGCTCCTGCACCCAAGACAAAGACAAACGGTCTAAGTCCACGCTAGAGGTTTCGTTACAAACACGATAAAGGGCACCGAGCCTGTTACGGTCCAGGGGTTCAAAGGCTGGGCCTTCAAGAGGTTTCGATAGCCGCCCTAGGGCAACAGAGTCAGGGATGACTTCGGGGCGAGCCTACGAATGGCCAAGGCCCGAGTGAACAGTCGCTCGGGGCGTCCTAAGTCATGTTCGAGACCGGCAGGGAAGTCTCCGAATGGGATCCCACCATAGGGAGGCACCGAGCCACCGAGGCCCAGCGAACGGCCTCGGCACCCACTAGAGAAACCCTCTGGTACTCTTGGAGTACATCTCTAGACCACTAGCCGTCCCCTAGCGAACGGGGTACGGGCCTCCACTCGGACTCACCCGATAACAGCTCACCGGAAGTGTCCACGCTCGTGCCCATCGAGGGTAGCCTGGCACATTCCACCCCTCCTTCCAAGCGAAAAGGAAGCGTGAGGGTCGTACCCAAAGTCAGGGGGACCATTGACGAACCTCTCGCTTCGTGCGGAGGCTAGAGGGCTCTTCCTGCAGCCTCGTCGAGACCCCCGCAACCCGAACTTGCGCTTATGGGCTCGGCAAATGCGATAAAAACTATTCGCTCAAACGTGAAAAGGAAAAAAGCCCCTGGAGGAGTAACTCCACTCCTCTAGGGCCTCGGGGGCTACACCCGGCGGGTACGCTCGCGCGCACCCACCGGAACCTCAAAAAACAAAACCCAATTCCTACGGAGCGGGTATAAACCAAGCCTCGGCAAACCCTCAGGGAGAGTACACGCACTCCCCTAGAGGCTCGGGGGCTACTGTCGGGTACCTTAGAACGGGGTACCCCGAGCGAACATCAAAGGGGTCGCTAAAGTTCTATAAAAAATAAAGCTAGAAGGTAAGCCGTGGGCCCCTCACCCGCCACATCCAAGCCCACCAGGCCCTCCGCCTCGCCTCGAGCCTCACACAGGAGGTCTCGGCGTTCCGACGGAATCTCTGCCTCGCGTGAGGCTCCCCATAGGAGGCCTCAGCAGGGAACACGATCTCCGCCTCGTGCGAGGCTCTCCACGGAAGGCCTTGGCAGGGGGTGCATTCTTCGTATCGCGCGAGGCCTCTCGCAGAAGGCCTCGGCAAGGAGTCCGATCTCCATCTTACGCGAGGCCTCATTCTCCGTGTCACTCGAGGCCGGTTCGTCCGCAGCCCATCGCCCCCCCGCCTCGACCGACCCTCCCGACAGCGCGTCATGTCTCATTAATACTTCAACCACTCCCAAAATCTCAGCCGGACGATGGCTCGATGCCACAGAATGGCCGACGGGACCCGAGGTCACATCAGCGCCATACCGGCTAGGACAGGGCACGACGGGGATTACCGGCCACTATGTTCTGACGTTGTGCCCACGATCAGCGCCCACACTACACTGTGTCCCGCGATCCCGCCTCGAAAACAACATCGCACGGACAACTTGGCCTGGGTCATCACCGCCTCCAAGCCGGCACGCCAGATCAGCCGCCCACTCGGGGCCTCGGCACTGTGCACCAAGGTCTCGGCTATCTCGGGGTTTGTGCCCGCCGAGACCCCCACTGCGGTGCAGCCTCGGCACCGACCAAGCCTCGGCCTCGCGCACAGTCCGTCCACGACGGCTTGCACGTTCACCGCCGCACCCACTCCGAGGTAGCCCAGGGGCTCCCATGACGCACAGGGTCGGACGTGACCAACACGTCGCCCCAGTGCTCCAAGGACGGACCACTCCAACGACCACGCCGCCACAGGAGCAGGCCATAGGGCTTGGACACACTGTCCCTGTTGGCACGACGCCGTATAGTTAACACATGTACTGTCCTTGTCCTCCCTTCAACTATAAAAGGAGAGGACTTGGGCCACTTAGGGAGGGACAAAAAAAAAAAGAGAACACCTTGTAACACACACACGCACACATCCCAGCCGCCTGAGAGCAACGTCTCAAGCGGCCCACACGACACCTTGCCGAGACCTGGGACTAGCTCCCTCTCTCCCTAGCTTGTGACCCCCTACTACAAGCACTTCGGTGCAAGGAATACAAGATCGATCTCTCAGACTGGACGTAGGGCATCGATTGCCTGAACCAGTATAAACCTTGTGTCTCTTTGCATCACCATCCAGGATTAGGGGCACGCAGTTCAAATTCACTGGTTGGTTGAGGACCCCCGGTCCGAAACACCGACACCTATATACTATTAAATAAAAGGAGAAACAAATTCTCTAAATTTTGGTCAGTCACACTCTCTTCCAAGGTCGTTTGCTCCTTCAAGCAGAAGAGTCCTGACTGGTTTTATTAAAATTATAGTATATATGTATAAATATATTTGTTAGTCTAAATAAATTTTATGGGACACTTTATGGGCGCCTCGGAATATTCGGGCGCAGATCTAAATTTTCCTGGAAAAAGGAAAAGAAGATGAGAGAATTCCTTGTGTGCCATTAAAAAAGATCGCAATGCCCTATGAGTCTTTGGAAAAGTTCAGCGGTCTTCAGCGTCACTGCTCCAACTTTTTTGTGTCATCTATGCCACTGCCGTCAGTTTGGGCTCTAACGATGTTAAACTGCAGGTGTGAAAAGTCAAAAATACCCTTAAGCCTAAATATATCATTAATTTTTCTGAGCATCTTAACGACTTCAAATGAAAAAACTCAAAACTAGAAAGTTGTAGATCTCATTGAGATCTAAAATTTTCATATAAAAATTATCTTCATTTAATTCCGCAAAAAAATATGATTTGATATGATTAATATATCTTAGAAAAAAAATTAACAACTTTCTAGTTTAGTTCAAACTGACGGCAGTGGCATGGAGGGCACAAAAAAGTTAGAGTAGTGGCGATGAAGACCGCTAAATTTTTCCAGAAGCTCACAGGACATTACAATCTTTTTTAATTGCACACGAGGAATTCCCCAAAGAAGATGGGGGGGGGGGGGGCGTCTGCAGCATGGATGGGGGATAGTTTTTTTTTTGAGCAGAGGATGGGGAATAGGTTGTTGGGCCTTGCCTTTCCATCGGTCAAGCACGGGGTCCATATGTTTGCGTACTTGAAATTGGGTTCTACTACTTGCGGGACTGAGGGAGGCCAGGAGGGGGGCGCCGCATTGGCCGCCTTTTATAGGTGGGGTCTGGGGTGGCGGCGTGAGGGGAGCCGTTGGCGAGCTGGGCCGCCTCCCTCTCGGGCTGCTGCCGGGCCTCCTCCAAAACCTCGTGCCGGGCCGTGCCAGCCCGCGGGCTCAACTGTCGGCCCAGGCATGGCCTGGCGCTGCGTGCCGAGCCGTACTCGTGTCGGGCCAAAAGGCCGGGCTTCGGGCCAGGCTGTGGGGCCTCGGGCTGCATGGCCAGGTATAGGGAATAGGTTGTTGGGCCTTGCCTTTCCATCGGTCAAGCATGGAGTCCATATGTTTGCGTACTTGAAATTGGGTTCTACTACTTGCCCTCCCAGCTATCACCCAGTACGGTTCGAGCCATATTATTAGCTAAAACAGGAAAAAGATACGTTTTGCCATGCGGATTAGGTGAGCACCATCATTCCTCACACATGCGAGGGTCACAGCATCTCTCTCATTCAAAAGTCCCATTTGAAATCTCAGATCAAGTTGTCTATTGCTTGCTGCATAGGCCATGGACAGTCTGAACTAATCCACATTAGGGTGTAGAGAGGCCATGAACGTCAACGGTCTGAATCACAGGATGACAGGAGCAGAACACCAGAATTAAACGGCGTGCCACGTGCCAGTACTTTAGGTGCAGAATTGAACAGTCAAAGAATATCAGGAATCCCAGCTTCCAAGTAGGATTAGGCAGCATAAACTATGTGTCGGTGAAGCGGTTCCATCCCGTGAATACAAACGTGCAGTGCAACGGCCTTTTTGGTCCGTGAAGTTGTGAACATACAGTAAGGAAACGTGGCGTCGGAAAGGCTCTCTGTTGTGGTACTATAGCCGCTGTAGGGGCAGGTGCCGAATGGCTCACCTGTCTCACTGTAACCTGGGCAGCGACAGGCGCAGAAGTCAGTTTTACTGTGTTATCTAGTCACTGTTGCACCAAGGCAGCTGTACTAGGACTAGATGAGCAGAATTGTATATATAGTTTGCCACTGTAACTCAACAAAGATAGTTCAGATTTGCCATCTCCTATACAGAGCTCCGGCCAACGCTGGTGTTTGTATTGTGTGTGCTCTGTTCTCCCTTTCTTCTTCTACATCTGACCATAGTGTGTGATCGGACAACGTCTGTCGAGCTCGGTCGTGGTCGGCAAGACTGGTGAGTGGTCGACTCACCTGAGCCGGTGATCCTGTGGGCTAACAAGTGGTATCGGAGCCGTACAAGCGCCGTCGCCAGACTAACCGCTGACGATGATGGACGGTTCGGAGATGGGCGACAGCAGTGGCACAGCTGTGGCTGCCCAACCACGACAGGAGGTCGTTGTTCGCACGGTGCAGGAGGTCAGCGGCACCAGTTGGCCGACGCTGACTTGCATCAACTATGGAGAATGGCCGGTGACCATGAAGGTTAAGTTCAGAGCCCGACGGCTCTAGAATGCTGCAGACAAGGGTACTGACAATCAGAATTACTTTATAGAAGAGAGTATATACCTATATACTATTAAATAAAAGGATAAACAAATTCTCTAAATTTTGGTCAGTCACACTCTCTTCCAAAGGCGTTTGCTCCTTCTAGCAGAAGAGTCCTTACTGGTTTTATTAAAATTATAGTATATATGTATAAATATATTTGTTAGTCCAAATAAATTTTATGGGACACTTTATGGGCGCCTCGGAATATTTGGGCGCAGATCTAAATTTTCCTAAAAAAAGAAAAAGAAGATGAGAGAATTCCTTATGTGCCATTAAAAAAGATCGCAATGCCTTGTGAGTCCCTAGAAAAGTTCAGCGGTCTTCAGCGTCACTGCTCCAACTTTTTTGTGCCATCTATGCCACTGCCGTCAGTTTGGGCTCTAACGGTGTCAAAACTGCAGGTGTGAAAAGTCAAAAATACCCTTAAGTCTAAATATGTCATTAATTTTTTTGAGCATCTTAATGACTTCAAATGAAAAAACTCAAAACTAGAAAGTTGTAAATCTCATCGAGATCTATAATTTTCGTATAAAAATTATCTTCATTTAATTCCGTAAAAAAATATGATTTGATATGATTAATATATCTTAGAAAAAAATCAACAACTTTCTAGTTTAGTTCAAACTGACGGCAGTGGCATGGAGGGCACAAAAAAAGTTAGAGTAGCGGCGTTGAAGACTGCTAAATTTTTTCAGGGGCTCATAGGACATTGCGATCTTTTTTATTTGCACACGAGGAATTCCTCAAAGAAGATGGGGGCATCTGTAGCATGGATGGGGGATAGTTTTTTTAGCAGAGGATGGGGAATAGTATACTTGGCCATCGGGCCGGCCTGGCTCGGCACGGCCCGGAGGATGTCGGGCCGGTACGGCACGCCTGCGGGCCTCGTGCCTTGTCATCAGCCCAAGCACGGGCCTGTGGGCCTAAATCCGTGCCATGCCGGCCTGCTAGGCACGGCCAAATCACCAGGCCGTGCCAGCCCGAGGCCCGTAGGGTTCAAAACACATCAAAAAATTTATCTCAACAAGAAGTATTTAAATTTGAAGTTTTCTCAGAAGAGCTTCAAACCAAAACCAAAACCATACACACAGAGAACAAGAGGAAATTAAAAGGATAACTGAGCTGTGTGCAATGCTGCCTTATTAAAAATCTTTTTGGGTAAAACGCATCCTTGTGAGAAACCCCAGAAAGGGAAAAAGAGTGCAGCACAGCTCTAGTTATAAGTCTTAAACATGTTCAAAGGTTTACATGATACATCACAGATACAGATCATAATCAAGTCTTAGGCTCTCAGCTCACCTGTCAAGTCTCACACTCTCGCTGTCTCAATCTCAACTCTCAACTCAAGAACCACCAGATGCAGAAGCCACAGATGCAGATGTGCTAGCAGAAGGAGCCCCAGAAGTAGATGCATCTTCATCAAGATAGAGATGCTCGAAGAAGTCTACCAGTTCTTGGTTGTCAACATCATGTTACAGTCTTCTTTCACCTAGCTCCCAATCTTTTATGCAAGCAAGCATCTCCACATGTTCAGGCAATAGTCGACGGCGCCGCTCCTCAAGTATTCTTTCTGTCAAGCTAAAACAAGATTCTGAAAACTCTGTTGAAACAGGAACTGACATAATGTCTCTAGCCATGATAGAAAGCACTGGATATGTTAGCTTATGGTCACGCCACCAGAGAAGTAGATCAAAGTCATCCTCATATGCAGTGACATTGTCACTGTCTAAATAAGCAGATAGCTCACAAGCAGCAGCAGAAGTAGATAAAGAAGGACTGGGAGCAGAGGCAGGGGAAGGTCCAACAACACCAGATGCTCCAAGGCCTCCAAAAATTCTCTCCCATGCCTGCTTCCTCTTACCTGTGATGCTTGCAGGATGTGCAGCCCTCCTTTGAGACCTAGCTGCACCAAATTTTTCTTCATACTTGTTAAACAACCTGAAAATTTCAGTTTTCACAATACCATAATAAGAACTATAGTCAAAACCAGTTTTTGTTGTATTATGGTAAGAACATTAAATAAACCTCTCATTTTACCTCTAGGATCAAGAATGAATGCAAATGAATACAACAGAGGTATGTCCTTCTAGTATTTTAGATATTTAAGCTTCATAGGATAGATAATAGAAAACAGATTCTGATCCTTTGAACTTTCATGCAAATGAGTTATAATATCTAGCAGATGATGCAGAATAAGTGGACTAGTTGGATAGTAAACACCAGAAAGAGTGACTGTGGAGTCATAAAAAACTTCCAGAAATTCAAGTATTTTATCAGTAATATATCAGTGACTTGCAGTTAACAACGTTGAGCCATAGTTGGAATTAATGAACACAGAAAAAACATCCTTATATGGAAGCAGGTGTTTAAGAATAAGATATGTAGCATTCCATCTAACATCTATATCCAAACCAAACTTTCTAGGTCTAACACCCTTAGCAATGCAAAAGTTCTTGAACAAAGCAATCCTTTGATTAGATGAATTCAAAAGGTTAATAGCAGTTTTGAAATCATCAGTGTAAAGTTTGAACCTTTTTAAGCCAGATTTTACTATCAGATTAATAATATGGCAAGCACAACGTTGATGCATAAGATGATACTTAACCTTATTAGGATCTGAAGGTGTAGGTGCAGGTTCAGAACCCAGATAACCAGCAAACATAGGTGTCAATGTTTTCATAGCCTTAGCATTGGAAGAAGCATTGTCAAGAGTAACAGAGAACACCTTGTCAAGCAAACCAAATTCTTTAATCACACAAGCAACTTTTTCTGCAATATTCTCACCAGTATGTTTTATCTCAATCAAGCGGAGACCAATTACCTTTTTCTACAACCCCCAGTCAGCAGTCACATAATGAGCAACAACACCGATATAGTCTTCCTTTGCATTACCAGACCAAATGTCTGATGTCAGACCAACAAAAGAAGCACCAGACAACACACACTTCTTAATTATATTACGTCGTTCATTAAAAAGTTTGCCAAGATCTCTAGTGGTGGTCTGTCTAGAGATCTTAACAAACCTAGGATTATGAGCTCTAACAATGTATTCTTCCCAAGTATCAGTCTCATCAATTCCTAAAGGCAGATCAATCTTAGCAATCAAACGACATAATTCAGATCTAGCAACTTCAGGTTTATAATCCCAGTTATAAACAGAACCATCAGGATTGTATGAAAGCCTAGATTGAACCCTAGCACGTTGATCAGTTTTAATCCTACATGATTTTTGGTGTCTTTTTAAGTGACCAGTGCCAGCAGCAGATCTAGCAAACAAGGTAGATTTGCACATCTTACAAACAACCTTGGTGCAAATTCTAGAACCATTAATAACCTCATAGATCTCAAAATCAGCCCACACAGGCGATTTGCGCTTACTAGTGTTACCTGTACCATCAACCGAAGGAGC
Source organism: Miscanthus floridulus (assembly GCF_019320115.1). NCBI lineage: Eukaryota > Viridiplantae > Streptophyta > Magnoliopsida > Poales > Poaceae > Miscanthus > Miscanthus floridulus. The sequence goes on along the minus strand of NC_089584.1, from coordinate 140,369,638 downwards.
AGAGCCGTTGAAGTTCGCAATCGCCATCGCCCCTTCGCCACCGTCCGCGTCCACATCGATCGGAGCAGCAGAGTCGTCCCCAAGATCGATACCGAACGACACAGCAGCGTCGGCTCGAGTGTCGTCGTCGTTCTCGTCCTTTAGGGCCAGGCCAACCGGCAGGAGGCCATCCACGTCGGCCATGGCTGCCTCTCCAGCCCCGTTCCTCGACGACGCGGGTGGCCGCCTTGCTCGCTCTAAGTCGCAGCTAGAAGACGATGCATCGGCTACCAACCTGCGAAACAATGGAAGAAGAAGAAATCAGAAGCATACATTGAAAGAAAAAGAAGAAATTAGAACATGGTTAGGGGTTAGGGTTAGGGTTTCACTTGCGCAGCCGGAGCCCAGTGCCGGAGAAGACGACGAGCACCCAGAGTCCAGAGAAGACGACACTCAGTCAGCAACGACAGCGGACGGCGGAGGAGGGACAAAAAGAGACAACCAACTCACATAATCAATGAGATCTAGAGGGGAGATAGGGAGAGGGAGAAGGGAGAGGCAGAGACAGAGGGGAGGACGCCGGCGGGAGGCGGATCGTGGTCACCGGAGTCGGCGAGGCGTCACTGGCCACTGCGTTTGAGAGCGGCGCGACGGCTGGTGGTGGTGGGATGCGAATGGGCGATTGGGGAATTGGGGATTAGGGTTAGGTTACGAGCGGAAGTGCGGGACTGAGGGAGGCCAGGAGGGGGGCGCCGCATTGGCCGCCTTTTATAGGTGGGGTCTGGGGTGGCGGCGTGGGGGGAGCCGTTGGCGAGCTGGGCCGCCTCCCTCTCGGGCCGCTGCCGGGCCTCCTCCAAAACCTCGTGCCGGGCCGTGCCAGCCCGCGGGCTCAACTGTCGGCCCAGGCATGGCCTGGCGCTGCGTGCCGAGCCGTACTCGTGTCGGGCCAAAAGGCCGGGCTTCGGGCCGGGCTGTGGGGCCTCGGGCTGCATGGCCAGGTATAGGGAATAGGTTGTTGGGCCTTGCCTTTCCATCGGTCAAGCATGGGGTCCATATGTTTGCGTACTTGAAATTGGGTTCTACTACTTGCCCTCCCAGCTATTACCCAGTACGGTTCGAGCCATATTATTAGCTAAAACAGGAAAAAGATACGTTTTGCCATGCGGATTAGGTGAGCACCATCATTCCTCACACATGCGAGGGTCACAGCATCTCTCTCATTCAAAAGTCCCATTTGAAATCTCAGATCAAGTTGTCTATTGCTTGCTGCATAGGCCATGGACAGTCTGAACTAATCCACATTAGGGTGTAGAGAGGCCATGAACGTCAACGGTCTGAATCACAGGATGACAGGAGCAGAACACCAGAATTAAACGGCGTGCCGCGTGCCAGTACTTTAGGTGCAGAATTGAACAGTCGATGAATATCAGGAATCCCAGCTTCCAAGTAGGATTAGGCAGCATAAACTATGTGTCAGTGAAGCGGTTCCATCCCGTGAATACAAACGTGCAGTGCAGCGGCCTTTTTGGTCTGTGAAGTGGACAGTTAACTAGCTTCTTCTTTTACAGTTAGCGGGAGTTGGGCTGGGAAGAGATTGGAAACAAGAACAGTGTACAGTCAGTGTGCCACGTACAGATAGCGGTTTGAAGAAGACAGTGCAAGCCTTGTACATCACTGCACGGGATGCGGGACGCTTCATAGCTTAGCTTAGCCTCAAAATGTAATTGCTTACACAGCAGTATACTTCAATCAGTAGACTGAAGATGCGATGACAAATATATCTTACAATATTCTTTGAACGTCATAGTGTACTCCTAAGACCTAACAGGTGCATCAAATGAACATATGTATCATTCGATGATACTCCACAGCAAGATCACTTCGTATGATGATAATGCTCTCCTTCCTGGGATTTTCTTTGTTCGCACAGAGACAGCATTCATGCAGGATAGCTCAGGCAGGAGAGGAGGTCTATGTCCATTGCTTATCGAAGACATGGAGATCCATCAGGGTCCCCTGAAACGTGTACCACACAAGCCATTATCGCTGAAACTGGACGGTTGGACAGACGCGACTCTTGCGGATGGAGGATCGATCGTGCACTTTGGACCAGCATGACTTTCATTTGCTTCGGTTAAGATACGACTTGGAGAACATGAAAAAAAAGAAACAAAGCTCCAGGTTTTTCTCTCAAAGAGAAGATGGCGAAGAAAGTAAAAAAAAAATTCAGGGAAGGATTCATTTATCAAGCCTTGTTTTGAATCAAAGGAAAATTTGACAGACACTGCAGCAGACTGAAACAACATGATCGATGCAGTAGTTTAGTCTAGCACATCTGCACATGGAAAGCTGCTTGTTGCAGCTTACTAGCAAGATCCGTGTCCGGCATTATTGTTTGTTTCTATAGCTAGGTGCAGCTGTTTGTAGGAAGACAGAGAGCCGAATGCGATGTACGAGCTACCAGTAACACCGACCGATCGTACGCAGTAGACCAAGAACGACAGCGAGATGCCGTGTTCGCATTCACATGCAAAACGAAGGACGAGAGAATAAATTAGACGCATGTCATTTTGTTGTGTCCTTGCGTCGTCCTTTCTACTAGATCGCCGCCCAATCACTGGTCTGTGGAAGATTTTGCATTGCATATTCATTCGTGATTCGTCTTCGAACGTTCTGACCGAAGATCGATTGACCTCGACAACCTACCTGGTTTGCGCCGTTCCTCTGTGTCGTCTCATCGTCTGCACCGTGCGGTTCGCCACAGGGAAACACAAGAGGAGAGACTACTGGCGGCAGCCCGGCCGTTCTCATTTGTACGGGCATCGGCTCTTGAGCCTTGGCTGCCTGATGTGGCGTTGATGCAAATTCTACTACAGGATCGACTTGGTTAATACCAGCTGCAAGGCAAGCTCAGACCCGCTGGACCGGGCCTGTTCGTGCACGGTGCAGGGCCTTGTGCGCTTGAACAGCTGTGGACGAGGGACGGGCGCGGTGGCCGGGCCGCGCCCCAGACATTCAGCATGGCCCTGGTGCTGTGGTCTGGTCGCCACGTCCCCACCACGCACTGACGGCTGACGCACGCGAGGACCAGCGGCAGCCGACCACACACCGCCAACTTTTCCCGTATACGACCCCACCTGGCAGTACTCCATGGCCCCACACGCCAGCCTCTAGCATGTTCGTTTTGGCTTATTTGCTCGTATTTGGCTTATAATCCACAGTTTGAATAGTGTTTTTCTCTCACACCAAACCAGCCAACAGTACTTTCAGCCATGACTTATAAGCCAGTTCAGCCGAAACGATCCGCCTCCACCCTTTTTCCGCATGTTTCCACACCACAAAACTGACCAAACAAACCGGCCATTTTTTTATTGCATTATTTGGATTCATGGTATTATAATTTTCGATGTTTGAGAACCGCTGTTCAAGGTTTTCATTATCGGAAATAAAAATTTATCGGAGATCATGGATAAATAGGATAAGCAAGATATATCGGAAATATCGGACCAAATTAAAAAAAAATCAAATTGTTTTAAAAAAATCCGTAGAATTTGACTTGAAACTATTCCTAAGCTATTAAACATCACTTGTTCACAGATAAAAACAAGAATAAAACATTATAGTGTGGGATTGTCGCACGGCTGAATTTAGGTTGTATGTGTGGAAGCAGGAAAGAAGGGAAAAATTTGGCCGATGTCAAATTTTATCGGACCCTGTGGATAGAAAGGAAATTTCGGAAATTTCCGTGAATTTCGGCCGATAAAAAAAACCTTGCGCTGTTACTATTCGTCTATTTTGAAGCATGCCATTACAATTTTTCGTTTTCCACAAATATGCCACAAAATACGTATAGACACTGCCTTGGCCCAACTGCAGGCGAATACGAAGACGTATACTTAATCGCAGCCTCTCTTCCTGTCACTGACATGTGGGCCTCACATGTCATCTTCTTCTTCCTTCTCTCCTCATCTTCCCTTGCTGAGCGCGTCGACGACGATGGCGAGAAGCAGCAGCAGCACGCGGGTGAGTGGAGCTCGTGGCCTGGGCGAACTAGGCGGCGCACGGAGCACGCGGCCGGGCTCGCGAGCGTGAGGGCGAGCTGCTGCAGCGGGCGGTCAGGCTTGTGAGCAAGAGCGGCGCCGCCGGCAGCTAGGCGCGAGGGGCCGCGGGCCATGGCGTCGGTGCGGGAGGCCGGGCTCGCAAGCGCGAGCGGCTGCTGCGGGCGGGTGTGCTCGCGAGCAGGAGCGGTGCGCCGGCATCGAGGTGCGAGCCACCCAGGCCACGAGCTCCGCTCGGCCGCGTGCTGCTGCTGCTGCTGCTCGGTCGTGTACTGCTACTGCTACTGCTGCTCGCCATCGCCATCGACGCGCTCAGCAAGGGAAGATGAGGAGAGGAGGAAGAAGAAGATGACATGTGTGACCCGAGTGTCAGTGACAGGGGAGAGAGAGGTTGCGATGAAGTATATGTCTTCGTATACGTCCACAGCTGAGTTCGGGTCGTGTTCATACGTATTCTGTGGCATATTTGTGGAAAACGAATAATTATAATAGAATACTTCAAAATAGGCAAATAGTAATGAATTCTCTTGACATCAAAAATATTATAATGGCACGAATCCCAATATCCTTTTTTATTTGCGAGCAAAACAAGCACCAATTTGGCTCGTCTCGGCGCGTGCCCCCACTCGCTCGCGCCCCTTTGCTGACCCCGCTCCCCGGTGATCTGATGTCGGCGGTGGCGCGCGCGCTCTCTCCGCGCCGTCGAGAAGAGCTCCGCTCGGAGCCGTGAGCCTCTGCGCACCGCGACCCGGGGCTAGGGTTCGTGCGGCGCGGCCTTGCGAGGTACGGCTCTGCCTGCGCTCGCTCCGGGTGCCCAGAATCATGCTGCGTTCAGTTTAGTCGTCGTGGTCGGTTGCTGTAGGAGGCTAGGAGCTAGTGCTTGGTGGGGTTATGGGTGCTAACGCCTCGCGTTGCTGGATTTGGAGCTAAACGCGAGGTTTTGGTGCAATTTTGAGGGTGTGAGGTGGTGGGTGGTGGATTGGTGATCTGCCTAATGCAGATGCAATTAGGTCACTTCACTGTACAATCCTATTGCTATTCAAGCAAACAAACTGTTTGTTGATGTATTTCTTACATTTTGGCAGCTGGATTTTTTGATTTCATAGCATGGATTGCCTCGATTTCATTTGCCTCCAAATCTTTTTTTTGTCACATAGTGGCACTAGAATGGAGGGAATTTTGGGGTAATGGAACTGATGATCATGGACTCACAAATCATTAGCATTGCTTCTTATGGCCGTACTAGTGACTAGTCATTAGTTTCTTCTGTGGCAATTTTATGTGTTTGCTGTAGTAATCACTGTAGTTTATTTAGTTTTAAGGAGGGCTCTAAACAGAAAATCATTTCTTACTTTGACTATAACTAAATATTTCAGATCCCACATTGTCAGGAAGCAAGTGTTGCTGGGCCTTATGGGCCGTGGGCCAAGGCTGCTCGGTGGCTGGGCGCCGGTGTACAAAAGGCACAAGCCAAGAGTACCGGGGGGGGGGGGGGGGGGGGGGGGGAGAAATTATGAGATTACCTTTTACCCTTACTAGTTACTGTTCTTCTTCCTCTCTATCCCTTGCTGATTCCAGACCTCCCTCTCCTTGAGGTCTTGTATCCCTACTACTTGATTCGAGTTATCTATTAGTCAATCGAGTTGGGTTGCTAACACACATTTATTCATATTTACTAGTTCCACTATTGTTATGTCTTGCTACTTTTAATAAAAAAAGAGAGAACAAAAACAGACATATGATGCAATAGGAGGGAGATCTGGGACTTAAATTAGGGTTATGATGAAGAGAGTACAATGTTGAAGATGACATTAAATGAATATTGGCTTGCCTGCGTGATGGCATCCGCTAATGCAGTTGTCCAAATTTGTCTGATTTATGTATCATCAGCAGAAATCTCAACTTATCACTGTGATTATACCTTTGCCTCTTGGTTTCAGGAGAATTTCCATAATAACTGTCTGTTGACATCGTCTAGTCTGAATTCAAGTCCTTTGCGATGCCCTCCATGCAATTGTGCTCCAATGGCTTTGGCCGACACAAGAATTCCTTACCAGCCTGATGTTGACAAGCATGGTGGAGTTCTGGTATGGAAGCTTTCAGAGTATTTTTGTATGGGATGAGTCCTCTTCCCTTGTGCTGACAAATGTTTTGTGTTCATCTGCAGGCCTATGATCTGGTTCAAGGGAACCTTGTAAGTTTTGCATTCACGCAAATTATCTGTCATTAGTTGTAACACTAGCTTGATGTTGAAATATTTTTGTGCAATCAACATAAATCAAATTCAACACTTTAACTTCAGGTGCAGTGGAATTCGTTTATGGACAAATCAATACCTTTTTTTTAGATAATGGATAAACATCCGGCCTCTACATCCGTAGATGTACACAGCCCAAAATTACAGAAAATGATAAAACCAAAAAGAAAGCCAAGGTCTTATAACATGACCAAGACGCTAACTTAAACAATAAAATTGTTTCCATCCGTTATTGGATATCTCTAGAGCAATAACTTCTAATTTCTTGCTTATTGTGGAGAGCGCGTCCTTAGCTTGCTCTTCACGCTGCAGCTGGGCCCAGAAGCGTAACCAGTACGCTCCCCTGAAAATGACCTGCATAATAGAGTTAGATTTTATTTTATTAAAAACAACATCATTACGGCATCTCCAAATAGCCCAACACATAGCAGCCACTCCCACCCAAATCAAATTTCTAATCCTTTTATTTTGATTAGACAGCCAGTTACCAAACATGTGGCTGATTGATCTAGGTTGAGTTAAACTAGTAGCAAAGAAGATAATCCTCCAAATCATTATGGCAATAGGGCAGTCCAGGAATAAGTGTTGAATAGTTTCATTCCCATTGCAACAAACGCAATTCTGACTCCCTTTCCAATTTTTCCTAGACAGGTTATCTTTGGTAAGAATGACACCTCTTTGTAGGAACCAGAGGAAAATTTTTATTTTTAGAGGAACTTTTATCTTCCAAATCTTCCTATGCCGAAAAGATGTATTTGTATCTATAAGGTTGAGATACATGGATCTGACTGAGAATGAACCTGAGCTGGTTAAACTCCATCTAAAATGATCAGATCCATTTATTAGTTCGACATGAGAAATACTTGCTACTAGACTAAGCCATTCTGTAAGTTTATTACCCACCAGAGCCCTCCTAAAAGAAATATTCAGAGGGCTAGTGCTCATTATCTTTGAGACTGTAGCGTGAGGATCTCTCACAATATTATATAAAGATGGATAACGAACTTTCAGAGGCCTAGCACCTACCCATACATCATCCCAAAATCTAGCCGTGGTTCCATCCTTAATATCGAAAGAACCTTTTGCCAGCACCTCATCCTTGATATGCATGAGGCCTCTCCAAAAATGTGAATCATTTGGCTTTGCCGTGACCTGGGATAAACTTTTTGAATTTAGGTATTTATTCTGTAATAGCGTTTGCCATATGCCTTCTGTGTTCATGAGATTCACTAGCCATTTTGCTAGTAGGCATTTATTTTGCAGTTGTAAATTCAGAATACCTAGTCCACCTTGATCCTTGGGACGACAAATGATATCCCATTTGGCAAGGCGGTATTTATGTTTCTCTGAGGATCCTTGCCAGAAGAACCTCGACCTAAAATGATTGAGTTTTTTGATAACTCCTTTTGGGATCTCAAAGAAAGACATCATAAACATGGGTAGGCTGCTTAATACAGAATTAAGCAGTACTAGACGTCCCCCATAGGATAAGTATTTCGCTTTCCAGCATGAGAGCTTTTGTTCGAATCGCTCTTCAACTTTTCTCCATTCAGAATTAAGGAGTTGCCGGTGGTGCATAGGGATGCCTAGATATCTGAAGGGGTATTCCCCTGCTTTACAGCCAAAGAGATCAGTGTAGAAGGATTCCATTTCTTTGGCTGCCCCAAAGCAAAAAATCTCACTCTTGTGGAAATTAATTTTGAGCCCAGATAATTGTTCAAAGGCGCATAGTAAAAGTTTGAGATTTTTCGCTTGTTCTTGATCGTGGTCTAGAAACATGATGGTGTCATCTGCATATTGTAGGATTGATAAACCATCATCAACCAGGTGGGGGATAATTCCACTTATCTGCCCATCCGCTTTTGCTCTATTAATAAGAATAGCTAGCATATCAGCGACGATGTTAAATAAGATAGGTGACATAGGATCACCCTGCCGGAGTCCCCTTCTGGTTTGGAAGTATGGGCCAATGTCATCATTAACTTTAATCCCCACACTTCCTCCAGAGACCATATTCTGAACCCACCTACACCATTTAGGTGAGAAACCTTTCATACGCAAAGTCTGTTGTAAGAACGACCACTTGACCTTGTCATATGCTTTTTCAAAGTCAATTTTGAAAATGACTCCGTTTCTTTTCTTAGAGTGTAATTCATGGATGGTTTCGTGGAGAATTACCACACCTTCCATAATATTCCTACCTGGCATAAAGGCCGACTGTGTTGGTTTCACCACTGTTTTGGCAACCGTATTCAGTCTATTTGTGCCCACTTTTGTGAATATCTTGAAACTCACATTGAGGACGCAAATTGGTCGATATTGCTGAATTTTTATGGCATTTTGAATCTTTGGAATTAGAGTAATGACTCCAAAATTCAAACTGTAGAGATCGAGTGTCTCCAAATGTAGGTCTGCAAAGAGACAAAGAAGGTCCTCAATATGTGCTTATAATTTGTCTTCATAGTGTATCATTTCGTATTTTGTTATAGGAACATACGTGATACTTTTATGTTTTGATTGTGAACCACGTGACTAACAAACCATTTGTCTGTGAAGGATCTTTCGCGAAGAGATTGGCTCAGGAATTCCCAATGTGGCAGGTCATTATATCTATCGTTCTGATGATGGTCGGAATTGCTCTACAATGCATATATGAAAAATGATTGACATTTCTCTTTATGCAGTTCCTCTTGGTTGATTTGCGCTGTCATGGCGACTCAGCATCAATTAAGGAGCGTGGACCACACACTGTTGCCTCAACTGCTCTTGATGTTCTAAAGCTGGTTTGTAGCTTCTTGCGTCGGCTATTTATGCCTTCGCCCCATGGCTTCTCATGTTTTCAATCTTCATTTTTTATCAATAGAACAAGATGTGTAGCTTGTTTGAAAACAAACTGCATCTGTGTCCAATGTGCTTGCGCAATATCTGCATATTCATCTTATTGCAAATCTAGCTTTATGCATTTGGAGACAGACCTAACCCTTCATGTTATGTTACATGCATCAGCGTCATATGACAAAATGCAGATTTGAGATTCCTGTAATTTAATAATCATCACTATGAAGTAAATGACAAAGTGATTTGGTGGCATGGCACTACACCTGTTTTAAAACTTATATGTTATATTTGGTGCTATTTGTTATTTCTCGGTTGTTCACTCCTTTTTTAGCTTACTTATATTTTGCTTCATCAAAATCCAACAGATAGTGCAGCTCAGGCTAACCCCTCGGGTTTTGGTTGGTCACAGCTTTGGCGGAAAAGGTTTTTATTAATATATGTCTTTATCTTTTATAAATGTCATGCTTTACAACAAAAGTAATTAAAATGTATACTGGTACTCATATATGAGTTTTGCAGTGGCCTTGAGTATGGTAGAACAAGCTGCAAAACCACTTGCTCGTCCTGTTAGAGTGAGCTTTACTTCTTGTTTTGAATGTTGTTGGTGTGATTGAAATGTGTTTGCATTGATTAGTTCTTCTCTTTTATGCTTATTTTCTTGGTATTATGTTCCTTAAAAGGTATGGGTTCTTGATGCTACTCCTGGCAAAGTTCATGCCGGGGGAGATGGTGAAGATCACCCTGCTGAACTTATTTTCTCAGAAGAATGCCTGAGCAGGTTGAACTTTAAGAAGTATCTTAAAAACTTGTACTGGGCAATACATTTTGGTGCCCTGTCACAGCTTCACGATTCATTTTTCTTTTGCATTTTATTGTTGAAATTCAGGTTTCTTCAAAACAGGAGGTGGTCGATGCTCTTGTTAAAGGACAATTTTCTGTGGATGTTGCACGGGTATGGTTAACAGCTTATTGAGATGCCCTTTCAGGCTACTCTATCTTGTTGTCTCCAATGAAACAACAGTCAACATGTATTCCTTTTTTGTGTTGTTTCTTTGTTTCAGTGGGTGGCCACAAATCTACGTCGAACCAGTCCATTGGGTCAGCGATCATCTTCAAGCTTCTCATGGACTTTTGACCTAAATGGCATCTCTGAGATGTACAAGTCTTATGAGGATACTAACTTATGGTAAATCTTCAGCGATGCCAGTTGAGATCATCTAAAGAAAGTATGTTGTGTGACTAATGGAATGCTGCTCCATTCAGGAGGATTGTAGAGAATGTACCAAGGGGTGTTCATATTAATTTTCTAAAAGCTGAACGAAGTTTGCATAGATGGGCTCTTGAAGACCTCCAAAGAATTCATACTGCGGAGGAATTAGCTGCTGATGAGGGTGGAGGAGTTGAAATGCACGTGCTTGAAGATGCTGGACACTGGGTATTTTGGCATCCGCCTTTTTTTTACTATAAAGGTGCAAACCAAAAGATTTGATTATTTGCATGTTTCCTTCCAGGTTCATGCAGACAACCCAGATGGTCTCTTTAGAATTCTCTCGTAAACCTTCCGAATCGAAACTACTATAAGAGGAATGCAAGACTGAGGATCAAACCTTAATTGATCTAGTGACAATATGAGGGGAGGCACTTGCGAATCGATTCAACTATAAGAGGAATGCAAGAGGATCAAACCTTAATTGATCCAGTGACAATCTGAGGGGAGACACTGACATTACCAGGAGATGTGTATATTACAAGCAGGGAGGGTGGATCCATCATTTTTCTGAATGATAGGCGTCTTTGTTCATTTGTTCATTCTTTTTTTTAAAAAAAAGAGAGTAAAATGCATATTTAGTACATAGGCCCTATTCGCTGGTATTATGAGCCGTACTATTTTCAGCGAACAAATAATGTTTTTCTCTCACAACAAATCAGCGAACAGTACTTTCAGCCATGGCTTTTCAGCAAAGCGAATAGGGCCATAAACTTGGCAAGTGGGTGCACTTACATACATTATCTCTTTAATTGCTCAACTCAGTTCAAGAACTTGTCAAGTGGGTGCACTTACATACATGATCCTTCTAATTGCTGAACTCAGTTCAAAATTATGGAAGGTGGGTGCATGGCAAGGAAAAAAATAGCCATACTAGTGGCCGATCTAGCATAGGAGGTTGTATTAATTTTAGATTGCCTCTTGGTATTATATTGTGTCATTATTTAGTGCTCACTTTAGCACAGACGAGAGACAGAGAGTTAGAGAGTTTTGGCAGAGGGAGAAAGGATGGCGCCGATGGCGCGTAATCACGGACAAAAGTGTATGCAACGGATGGGTCCAAGCCGAAGGGAGCGCTGCTAAACAAGCCTTTATTTGCCAGAACTCACGACTCCTCCACAAGTCTTGGACACGCAGCATAGTAAAAGAATCCTTGCTACGGACGTGCAAAGAGTTGTACTTTACCTGGAGTCGGCATTCAGAGGAGACACGAGAGGGCGGGACAGAAGAAAGTTTTTTTTTTTTGTGAAAAATTTCCAAGGCACAGGGGTTTGAGTTCGGGCCGGTCGGGTGAAGCAGAGCAGGTTACGCACGCATCTACAAAACGCTACCGCTCGTTCCAATCACCTTCCGGTTGGAACGGGGACAATCGAAAAAATGGACTCGAAACATTTATCGTTTACACATTTGACACTGCATCCATATTCATAGATATAGATGGACTCATTTGTCATCCACCCGAGTATCAACGTGATCGAAGAGTTAATCTTTCCAATTTTCTCGTTGGAAAGGAAGAAGCGGCGCGGCCAAATAAATCAACGATGGGGGATAGGTGCCCGCCGACGCCGGTAGCCGCCCGCCGCTTGGCACCCTACCTGTGCTCGTGTACGATCATGGGCGACCAGAGCCTCCACGCAGGCGTCGTGCCGGAGCTGGCGGACTACTACTACGTGACGCCGCACGGGTGGGTCCTCCTGGTGGCGCCCGGGCCGTCGCCGCGCACTACCCGCCTGTGGGACCCTCGCACCGGCGAGCGCGTCTCCCTTCCTGCGATGGAGGGCGAGCTACCGGAGTACGGCGACGACTGGAAGTGCTCTCTCTCCGACGCGCCCACCGCTGCGTCGTGCCACGTTCTCGTACTGGATATCCGCAAGCCCAGTTTCCGGTACTGCCGTGTTGGCGGGTGGAAGTCGCACGACTACGACATCGGCGACCGGATCCTGCCGCCGCCGGACTACGCGCCGCCGGGGTCGTTGGTCATCCTGCAGATGGCCGCCGTGGGTGGCAAGTTCTATTTCGAAGCGGAGGCCGGGAAGCTGGGGGTCGTCGACTTGTCGCAGGCGACGACGGAGTTGAGCTTCGTCGACTACCCGGAGCCCGAGTTCCCGGAGGGATGCAACTGCCGCCGGGGGCACCTGGTGGCGTCACGTGGCGAGCCGTTCGACGTACACATATGCCACAAGGAATTCAGCCCCGAGGTCCTGACGGTGTGTGTCTATAAGGTCCACCTGTCAGGGGCAGGGGCAGGGGCCGCCACTCCGCGTGAGGTGAAGGACCTGGGCGATAGGGCGTTCCTGCTGAGCTACCCCAACTCTCAGCTGCTTGTGTCGGCGAGCAAGTACGGAATAAAGGGGAACCGCATCTACTTCAATCACAATCAGCATGTTCAGGTGGTTGGTTTCTGAGCTGTCCGGCTGGTGCTGATTTATTACGAATAAGTCTGGCTGCGAGCAAGCTAATATATTGAAGGAGATGGACGGTGGGCTGCTTTGCATCTACGACCTGGATGAGCAGAGCTTGGAGGCCGTGCGGCCGTGCCCAGACATTCCGGAGCTTCTTCGGAATTCTTTCTGGGTGCTGCCTACCCATCAAGATATATAGCTTTTCCTGTTACTTTACTTCTTAAGGCCCGTCTCAATGGGGATGTTATGGAAGTATCATGTACATTAATTAGGGTGACACATCAGCATGGGAACACTTTTTGCATGAAATGGTGAGAAGAGAGAATAAATTCGTTTCATGGCCACGACACTCGCCAGCTCCGTTTCCAAGGTCTCGGTAACTCCACGACACCCGCATTGAGAGGGATAGTTTCATCCACCCGCCTCCAGGCGTCAAGATCCAATCCTCCCGTCTCCTTCCCCCCGTGCGCGCGATTCCTCCTGCCTCCTTCCCCGCGCGTGCGATTCCTCCCGCCTCCTTCCCCGCGTAGCTCCGGGCGGCGAGTCAACGGAGGGATTCGGCGCGGAGGCAACCACCTTGGAATGAAGACGGCGTTGTCTCCTACGCCGCCGGCCCCTCCGGCTTCTTCTCCGTCGGCCCCTGCTGCGCCACCACCGTCCGCCCCAACGCCGCCACCGGGTCCGCCAACACCGTCCGCCCTAGAGTCAGTGCCTTCGTCCTTCCCTGGTCCACGGTAAGCCCTAGATCCACGGTGATTTCGATGATTTCGATGTGTAGAGATGTCCGGATCTCTTGTATGGTTCGGTTCTCTTGTGAATTCCATAGGTCCGGATCTTGAAAGCAGTGGAAATCCTGTCCATATTGTCACACGAATTCTTTTTGATTACCATGCTTAGCAGTTGGATTTGATGTTTCTTTGTAATTACCATGCTTAGCAGTTGGATTTGATCACGGGGTCTAATATTTGGTTGTCTTGTTGGTGTGTAAACATGCTAGATTTGCTTGTCATATCATATTTGTGGTGAGATGCAATGGTGTTATGAACATATGAAGCCATTGCTGGATTCAGTTGGTGATTGGTATGGCGCTCATATGTGAATCTGTTATATCTGAGAATGATAATTGCAATTTTGCACATTCTAATGCTGATGTTTCAAGCTCAGCTCTCATTGAATTTGTAGATTTCCATAACTTTAGTAATGTAGAAAGTGCAGCCTGCATACAAATAGAAATGTATGTATCTGACTTGCCATAGATCCATACTTCCATAGCCCTGTAGAGCTTGTGTGTGTCCATCAGCATTGACCTCCAGACTGTCTCTGTATATGTGAAGTCTAGTATCATGGCCTGGTTGATGTGAAAATCGCGTTGTGTCCTTTTCTGTCTGAAACTTTGGATACTGCTGAACTACATGTGTAGTGTATTTTCTGTCTAATTGGGTTCTCTTCCTTATGTGACTGGGAAGTGCTGCCTGCATACCTGCTTGACCTTTAACATTGGATAAGCAGTAGCAGGAGATGCTCAGCTGTAATGTGGAAACTATGCTTTCTTATGTAATATAGCAGTTAACTATACTGCATTTGTTGTGCTGACATTTAGTATTTTTTGTTTTGATGAATATGCCTGCAGCAACCATACTTCAGGGTCTATCCACCTGGTGGTTTTTTAAATTTCCTTCAACAACCATACTATCCGCCGCACCCACACATGGCAGGAGAAAATTTTCATTTTGTTGGTCAGACTATTAACGTGAACCCAATATCTCCACCACCACCACCAAGTGCCTATGGAACATTAACACCCCAAGCTGTGAAACAAGGAACTTCAACAAACGAGACGATGACTATTGACATTGAGGAAGGAGAGAATAGTGAGGCAAATAGGTCAGTAAAGAAAAGATATTGGACTCATGACGAAGAAACGAGGCTGGTAACTGATCAGTTTTTTATTTTCCTTTTTGTAGGCCAATGTTTGGTACAATACTTGATTTGTTCATATTTTTTTATTTCATATTTTGTAGGCCAGTGCTTGGTTGAATGTTTCAAAAGACCCAGTTAGGGGTAATGACAAGAAATTTGATACATTTTGGAAGAAAATCACCGAGGAGTTTAACAGGAAAGGGAATGGGAAGCGTAGAAGGGAAATAAACCAATTGAAGGTTCACTGGTCACGCCTGAAGTCATCGATCACTGATTTCAATGACGCTTGGACTAAGGTAACTCAAATGCATACAAGCGGATACTCCGACGGCATTCTAGAGGAAGAGGCACAGAAGATATATGAAAGCAGGTTTGGAAAGCGTTTTTCGTTGGTGCATTGGTGGAAGATATTAAAAGAGGAGCCCAAATGGTGTGCACAGTTTGAAGAAAAAGAGAAAGACAAGACTGAGATAGTTGATGTTCCAGAAGAACAGTCACGTCCCATTGGTAGAGAAGCAGCAAAGGCTGAGCTTAGTGGAAAGCGCAAGAAGGATAATGTTATGGAAGGAATTGTGATCCTTAGGAACAATATTGAGAAAATTATCGATGTGCAGCAAGATCGGAAGGTGGAGTGCGAAAAGGTTATGGAAGCACAAATTCAGATATAAAACGTAAATTTGAAGGCAGCAAAGGAGCAAAAGGAAGCAAGGATGTTTGAGGTCTACAATTCCTTACTCAATCAAGATACAAGTCACATGTCTGAAGATCAAAAGGCTAACCGAGAAAAGGCATTACGTAAGCTTGAGGAAAAGTTATTTGCTGACTAAGGTTAGTTCTCAGTCTTAATGCTGCACTATATATTTGTGTGAATGTAGCACTATATATGTGTGAATGCAGCACTTTATTTTAAGACTTAATGCTGCACTATATAGCCAGTGAATGTAGCACTATATATGTGTGAATGTAGCACTATATATGTGTGAATGCAGCACTTTATTTTAAGACTTAATACTGCACTATATAGCCAGTGAATATCTAAGACTGAGAAAAATAGTTTGTCGACTAAGGTTAGTTCTGAATTTCTACAAGTGATTCTCATGTATCTCTGAATATGAAATGCTGCAATTTAGGCTGAGAGCTCATGCTCAACTATTTTTGTTTCTGCAGGGTGAAAGCAACCATATGAATCCTGTGAAAACAACCATATGAAGTGATGGTTGCTCGAAGCTTAGCTCTGTAGCTCATATGGTTAACTTCTGTTACAGTGATGGTTGCTGCTACTGGCCTGAATGTTTAAGTGAATTGAGAGAGAGAGGCTATCTGAATTTTTTTATCTCTGAAATGAAAATCTATGTGCATTTTATCTGAATGAAAATGAAAATATAGTTGAGTGTTATCTATATTTTATCATGTGTGAATGTGACTGTCCAGAAATCTCCCAGAGTTATACAATGCCATACTTGTATGGTTTCTCTCTTATCTGAACCGAAAGCTCATGTGTGCACCTGATGCTTGTATGGTTTCTCTCTTGTCAGAGAAGAGTACATTTCTGCTCCCCAGAACCACTCAGTTCCATGGTTTGACAGTTAGTAGTATGGCATTGTATCCGCTTCAGCATATCTATGGTTTGATAGGATCTATGATCATTTGATATCAACCGTTTTATTTGATTTGGTCACTTGGTAATGAGTTCAGAGTACCTGATTCTTGTGTGCACCTGATGCTTGTCATTCTATTTTGATAACAGTTCCATTCGTTGATTAGGTGGTCACCTGATGCTTTTTCAGACTGAATATAGGCTACTGAAAAAAACGTTAAATGTTACCTAGCCGTCTCTATTGCTGAACTTTGCATAGGCGTTTTATTTTGCCATCGAAATCTGATGTCAATCTTTTTTTATACTTGTTTCTTTCCTCCGTGCAAACTTTATTTTTTAAGTGTGCAAACTGACGTAAAAGGCTACGTAGTTTGCATACAACATTTGATCCCAACACAGTATACGAATTAAATGCTAAAGCTACCATATGAAACCGTGAAATGAAACTGTGCATTGAGAGGCCATGTTTCATTCTTAATATCATGTCTTGAAAACTGGGAGGTGAAACTCCCATGACATCCCCATTGAGACTGGCCTAAGTAATCGTTGCCGTCAGTAGAAACAAGTTTTGTTTGTGTCTTAATTATGGTCCTGTTATATATCGTTTGATCAATTGAGTGAGATGAGGAGTAACGTGATCCAAGAGTCTATGTTCCTACTTCATACAGTAAGAAACCTAAATTAAATATATTACCCCTTCGTTCTAAATTATAGTTTGCTACGCCTAGACTTGGGTGATATTTGGGTAGCAACCCAAAGAGAAGATGTTGGACGGCATCCCCAACGTTCACGTCGCAGAGCACAAGATTCAGTATCAGTTGCAAGTTTTGTGTAATGTGTTCATCTTGATCTGTGAGTTTTGCGCGTTGCGTTTGGTTCTTCCGTCATTCCGTGTGATAAGGTAACCTAGTTGAGCAACTGAGCATTGAGGTCAGGGCATGGAGCTCATACTTCACTCTGCAGGAGGAGCGAGGAACCATGCTATACGCAGCACGTAACGTGTGATCTCAGCAAGGGCGGTGATAGATGTACAATCTACATACAGGTAGTTGTGGTCATAGGAATCAGTTTCAATCTCAGATGGTTCATGAAAGCTAGGTAGTAGTGGTCATACGGCTTTAAAAGTTGGGAGATCTAACTATTTACCACTCTTACGGTGGCTGCATCTCCGTTTGCCAACTTTATCGTGCCAATTACAAAATTGTCCGAGAAAACAGTAACCAGACTAATATTTTGCCATTTTCGCTGACGTGTCATGCCAGATCACCGCGCCAGCGTGGAAGTTAATGCCTCCGTCTCCGCTGACCAACGGTGCTCGTAACTGTTCGTCAGCTCCCCCTCGTCCTGCTAATGGATGGCCGCGGCTGCCTCGGGGCTCCCGGCGGGGCACGAGCGGGGTTCTTGGGGATGGCCGCGAACGCCGGCGGCGAGTCAGTGGCGTTGAGAGGGTTCGAGAGCGACGACGGGATGGAGCACGCCTGCTTCAGCGGCAGCCGGCACAGGTTCGGGTTGCCCTCGTACGCCGCCGCCGGCTGCGCAGCGAACGGGGCGTCCTGTGGGATCACGCCAGTGAAGTTGTTCCGCGACAGGTCCACCGTCGCGTTCGCTAGGACGAGCGCGGCCAGCTCGGTCGGCACCGCGCCGGCGAGCTTGTTTGACGAAACGTTGAGCAGGCGGAGTCGTGCCCCCCCCAAGTCCGACGGGAGGGAGCTGTTGAAGCCGTTGCCGCTGAGGTCAACGAGCTCCAACATCCCGAGGCCCCCAATGGGGAGCTCGCCGGCGAAGCGGTTGCTGGCGAGCCCCAGCACGACGCGGTAGGGCAGCCTGCACAACGCGGCGGGGAGGCGGTCCACGAGCGCGTTGCCCGAGAGGTTGAGCTCCTGGAGACCGCGCGCGTAGGCCGCCGCCCCCGTGTTCGGGAGCTCGCTGGAGATGGCGTTGCCCGTGAGCGAGAGCACGCGGAGCTCGGTGGTGTTGAGCAGCGTGGCCGGCAGGCCACCGCTGAGGCTGTTCCCGAAGAGGTCGAGGTGGCGCAGGTGCTCGACGCGGCCGAGGTCCAGCGGCAGCGTCCCCGAGAGCTGCATGTTGGGGAGCATGAGGCTGATGACCCGCGACATCGTGGCCGCCGCCAGTGACGCGCCGAGCTCGCCCGCCGCGGCGGCGGCGGCGGCGTTCAGCGCGGGCGTGGGCGTGGAGTTGCCGTTGCCGTTGCCGTCGACGGAGGCGGAGGTCACGTTGACCGCCGCCGGTCCGGTGTTAGGCTGCGGGAAGCCGTTCCAGGCGCACGGTGCGGCGTCGTTGTAGGTCCAGCTGGCCAGCGCGCCCAGCGGGTCCGCGGTGACCGCGTTCTTGAAGGCCATGAGCAGCACCCCGTCGGCATTGAGCCCGCGGGAGTGGGCGCACAGCGAGGCGAGAAGCAGCAGTAGCAGCAGCCACCCCACCGCACCCGCCGTAGCTCTGCCGCCGCCCCTCCTCCGGCCATCCATTGCTGCTGCGGCGAGCGAGCTTCCTAGACGGCCAGCGGCGGCGCCAACATGTCCGTCCTCGATCCTCCTCCTAGGCCGCTAGCTTCCTTGGTTGCACAGCACAACAAGTGTTGACTGACCCGCTCCGGCCGGCTTCCTTGGTAGCTCAGCGCCCTCCCCTCGCGGTCAGGGCTCAGGAGGAGCAGCAGCAGGTGGAGAGGCGGTGCGAGCAGTGCGAGGTTGGCAATGGCATGTGAGGCTGGCATGAGAGGCGGTTCAGCGCCCGCGACGGTGGCGAAGCGGAGCAGGACGAGGAGGAGGACAAGGAGGAGAAGCGGAGCAGGACGAGGGGGAGCCGACGAACAGTTGCGGGCGCCGTTGGTCAGCGGAGACGGAGGCGTTAACTTCCACGCTGGCGCCGGATCCTGCGTGTTTGGCCGGATCAGGGACCCTAGGCGCCGGATCCCTCGATTCCTGCGTGTTTGGCCGGATCAGGGACCCTAGGCGCCGGATCCGTGCACGGGGAGCATTTCTACGGAGGATTGGAGGTCCCGGCGTCCTCTACGCGCCGGTCAGCGGCGATGCCCTCTGCCTACGGTCAGCTCGCCCTCTGGTCGCGGCCGGCTCGGCCTGTGCAACGACGGCGCCCGCGACCGTGGTCCTGCACGGCGGCGGCACCCGCGCCAGCGTCCTGCTTTGCCTGCGCAGACTGGTGGTCGTGGCTACTGGGGGCGCCTGCTCTGGTTGCACGCACAGCCCCGCCGGCGCTACTCTAGGCTCACGGGGGCGGCTGCCGGGCGGAGGCGTGGCTGCGGCCGGGTCTGCACTCCCCGTTCGCGCCGGCGCTCAGCTAGGCCTGCATGCCCGCGACGTCTGGCGGCTTTGGGGGCTCCTGCGTCCGGCTGGCTGGCGGCTGGCGGCTGCTGGCCATGGCTTTGACCGGGGCCTACGCCTTTGGGGACCGGTGGCCGGGGCCAGGGGACACCCCCAGCTACCGTGGTCGAACAAGCTCCTGGGTGAAAACTCTGCCCAGCTTCTCGCTTCGGGCCGGCAGCGGTGGCGCAGCCTGCGCCATCCACCTTCCTGAAGGCGTCGTCGAAGGATCAGTTCGTCGCGCTGGTCGTTGGGGCCAGTTCAAGGACGAAAGTCCTTCTTGCGCCTCTTCAATGTTGTTGGCGTCTGTGGACGTCGTTCCCTTTTTTGTAGGCTTCGTTGTTGGCCACCATCCGTCGGATCAACTCCTAGCTTGTACTGTGCCTGCCGTGCTTCCTCTTCGCTTTGGTCGTTCCACCTAGGGTGTTTTTGTTGCCGCAGTCGTCATCTTCTTCGCAGCGACTACCTGGTCACTTGCGGATGCTGTTGTCTTTCTCTTTGCAGCGGCTACCTGGTCGCTTGCGGATACTGTGATCGTCCTCTTCGCAGCGGCTACCTGGTCGCTTGCGGATACTGTCGTCTTCTTCTTCGCAGCGGCTACCCGGTCGCTTGCGGATGTGCTGGGCTTTCTACTGGTGGATGCTTTGCCACCATGGCTTCACCCCCTCTGTTGGCGACCATTGCGTGGATGTATTTTTCTTTTGCAGGCATAGTCGGTTGGTGCTTGGGGTGGAGGTTCCCCCTCGTATTTTCTTGCTGTTTGTTTGTGTCTTCCGGATTCCGCAGGTGATCTTAGGGTTACTTGTGAGTCCTTTGTAACCGTTTTTCGGTCTTTCTTTTGGCCATTCCTTTTAATGAAAAACGGGTAAAAGACTCAATCGTGAGAAAAAAAATTGTTGCAAAACAGTAGTAGTGGCCACAGCCTGTTCGTTTGGCTATGCTTGTCGTAAACGATCGTAAATTTTCAGCCGGAACAGTATTTTTCTCTCACATAAACCAGCCAACAGTACTTCTTCACGAAACAGCAACGATACGAACCAACCAACCGAACAGGCTATAGTTTATTTCAAGATTCCAAAAGTTACTTGCGCTGGTTCAGACCACTTGGATTGATTTTATTGTAGTAACATATTCAGCGGTTTTGCTATGATTCCCTAATTCCTTACAAACTTCCTATAGTAACTGGGTAAGTCCAAGAATTCCCCTCGAGTCACTGAAATTTGTAGGAACAGGTGCCCTGAGCAAAGCATCGATCTTTGCTGGATCAACTTCCACATCTTTGTTTGAATAATATAATGTAGCCTCAGTATTCCAACTTATTTGAGCAAATGGTGCATTAGCTTTACTTGGCCACCATTTTGTGTTTCTATAAGATGTGATATATCAGTTTGAGTCTGAGATGCTTTTTATGAGGGAACAACATACAAGGTAGGACTGTAAATGAAAATACTTACCATCTATAAATATCAATAGAAGCTTCCTTATAATATGGCCCCAAAATAGAGTTCATTAGACACTGAAATGTGGTTGGGGTATAGCCGCATAGGACAATCCAGAAGACATGACTCTGGATTGGAAATGGCCATGGGTGTTTTAAATGTTGTCTTGAACTCATCTGTAGGCAGAATTCTGATTTGGTAAAATCCAAACTTCATATCCAATTTTGCAAAGTACTCTGCACCAACCAATTCATCAATCACAGGCATAGATAACATCATTAAGCTTCATGTAATCAATGCAAAACTATCGAGTCCCATTGTTTTTGACCAAGAGTACTGGGATGCAAATGAACTATGGTTCTGTGTAATTAACTCAGCATCCAACATTTCTTTGACTTGACGCTCTAAGGAAGGTTGCCAATGTCCTCATCCATCGCTTTGCTGGGGTTTTAAGGATTTGAGTTATATATATACAAATCTGACTTAAGCAATTTGTTGCTCAAAGACAATGATATCAGTGGAGTAGCCTGCTACTTGACAATTATAAATTTGAATTTACACTTCAGGCATGTTTGTTTGAGCTACAGCTTTGGGCTTTTAATTTGACTTAAAAGCTAGTTTTTTTTGCTGTTGGATTTTTCCAGCACACCAAAAACCAGAAGAGCTGCTCAAACGTGCTTCTTAGGTTGTTTGTTTCAGCTTTTGGCTTTTGACTGACATAAGTCAGATAAAACTGAAACAAACATGCCCTTAACCATGTAGTCTTTCTATTCAACACATCGAGTAACAAAAGCCTAGCTATTCACGAGATGCCCCCTTTTCATCTTTTTATATGCAGTCATAATTCCTTTCGAACTTACTGCAGTGCTTCCATAATTTTCTCTTATCTTAAAATTAGATCATCAGAGCCGAACTCTTTTGAAGGTCTGCACTCTCTTTTCCTTGGAAAGAGAACATGTATCTTGTCTCTATTCCAATGGGCTGTTTTGGTGGCGTGGAAACAGTGCCAGATAGTCAGGGCAGTGAAACGTGATTCTCATCTCATCGCTTTTCTATTTCTCCTTGATTCTCTAGTTAATTCTTTTATCGCAACATGTTAAAATAAATATTATTAAGTTATTCTTGTCCAAAAAAGTTTTTATTTTTACGGTCTTTTTTGTTTATATATATATTTTTAAAAAAAACTTATGCATCAGAAAGTAGTCTATCAGCTAAATGTTTTTTTCAAGTGATTTAATAAGGATCTAGATCCATAAGGTTCTACAAGAATCTAGATGTCTGACAAACACATCTTAATCACGTAGCTTTGCTTGTATGAATGCTCCTCTCAAGCGTGAGTGGTCGAACTCTGACCTCAAACTTATCAGCGCGGAAAATAAATAAAGGATTTCTATCATAACCATAAAAATCAACGGCTAAGTTATTCTACACAAGCCTAGAGGGAGTATTTAGGACCGTAAAATTGAGACTCTCTTTTTATTTTAATTTTTTGAAAAAAGAGCACACACTGCAGTCTATATTACTTGATCTCCTAAAGAGAAGTTCCACGAGCACCTTATGTTTATACACCGGTTTTCACGAGAAAATTTGTCTTTTCTAAAATGATAATGATACGCCACATGCGTCCGCCCATCGGACGCGGCTCCTAGACCTGCCCAGCGGACCAACCCCAACCTCTCTTAAAAACAAAAAAAGAAATATCCCCACTCCGCCCATCCGCTCGTCCCACTCCGCCCCGCCCTGCCCCCTTCCCCCACCGCGCCGCATCCCATCGCCAGCCGCACTTCGACTCATCCCCCACGAGCGGACGGCGCTGGAGTAGCAATAGTAGGGTCGCGAGCAGGTACGAGCGAATTGCAGGAGGAGCGACGGCCCCCTTCCCCCACCGCGCCGCATCCCATCGCCGGCCACGACGACGGAAGTGAGCGCGCGGAGCGATGTCGCCCTAACGCGAGCTTGCTTACTATCGTAATTCCCCAACAGGTAGGCTGTGGCTGCCGACGACGCCGTGTTTCAAATGTTTTAGGCGTTTTAGATTTATGTTTCAAGTGTTTCATCTTGATATTGTAAAAGTATATCTGAGATATTGCATAGGTTGCAATGACAATATATGTATATTTTCAAGTGTTTCATACGTGTGTTTGAAGTGTTTTATCTAGATGTTGCATATGTTGCTATGGCTATATAAGCATGTTTCAGGTGTATGTTTCATATGTTTGGGACTTATGTTACATTTGTTTCATATGGATATTGTAAAAGTAGATCTGGATGTTGTATATGTTGCTATGGTTACACACGTATGTTTCAAAAGTATGTTTGAAGTGTTTGATCTATTTCAGACGTATGCTGTAAATGGTTCATCTATAAATTTCAAAAATAGATCGGACGTTGCATATATTGCAGTGGATGCTGATGGCCGGCGGACAGCGGCCTGCCCTAGTCATTTGATGTTACTGTTGGGGCGCCGCCGTTGTTGACACGCGGACACATGAGGCCAACAGACGCCTCTGCAGCGTGCGGCGGGGCAGCTAACTTGGGACCCATGTGTTTTTCCCATGCAGGCGCGAGATGGTCACGGGAGCGCGCTTCGAACGCTGGCGCGTGATGCGGGTGAGCATGGGATGCGATGCGAGATGCGGAAGTGGCGTCTGGACACGTCCTATAGCCAGATGTCCGGCTGCTAGCCCTTTTGTTGCAAGTATCCTCCGATTGCGGCTGACAAAAACGACAGTAATAAATAAATAAATAAATATAAACAAAAAAAAATAAAAAGGGCTAGTCTGTTCACTCGCGAGGCCGCGAGTCAGACACGGACACGGCGGCGCTGATGCCATACAGGTGGAGCCGTGGAGGTCTTCTTGGAGACTTGGACAGCGTACGCCATAGGACACTGAGCCGGATTAGGGATTATTGCGCGCCTACAAATTTCTGGCGCCGCAGGACGGGGCATCCAAACAGCGCCTTGCAGTTGCAGGTTGCCCGCAAGTTTCGCCGCTAAGCACGTTCGCGACGAATCAATCAAGCAATCGCGCTCCGTTTCGTCGGGCCGGGGATCCCGTCGCAGTGATAAGGGGGAGAAGCAACCGTCAATAGCTCTGATGGAGAAGGAGAAGGAGAAGGAGAAGGAGAAGGACACCGTCGGCGTGTCGGTCCACGGCGACGGCGGTCGTCCGCCGCTCGGCTCCAAGCCGTTGCTAGTGTACGACCACGGATTTGAACCCAACGGCCGGCAGACGGCGGTCAGCATCGCCGACATGAGCGTGCACACCCATGTCGTGCCAGAGCTGTCGGAAAACAACTTCCATGTCACCCCTCACGGCTGGGTGTTCCTCAACGGTTTGGGATCGCTGCGTGCCCGGCTCTGGGACCCCCTGTCCGGCGAGAGTCTTGCCCTGCCGGACATGGAGCACGACCTGCCCGTCCACTGGAAGTGCTATCTGTCTGACGTGCCCACCGCGCCGTCCTGCGTAGTGCTCCTGCTGTACTTCACCGAGCCCAAGTTCCTGTATTGCCGTGTCGGGGACACCCATTGGATCACGCACGAGTACGACGTCGGCGATGTGAACCTGCCACCCTCGTACGCGCCGCCCAGGAGGAGAGTCATCCAGCAGGCTGGCGCGGTCGGCGGCAAGTTTTACATCCTTGAGAAGGGAAAGCTGGGCTTCCTCGACTTCTCGCCGGCGCCGGAGTTCAGCTACCACGACTACACACCTCCTGTGCCAGAGCCCGTGGACGGCTCGAATTGCTGCAGGTCACACGTGGCGGCGTCCGGCGGCGAGCTGTTCGTAGTCCGGATCTACCATAAGGGATTCACCCCCGAGATCCTCACGGTGCGCGTGTACAAGTTCGACGACTTGGCAGGGCCGACGACGACGCTGCGCGAGGTGGCCGATCTGGGCGACAAGGTGCTCCTCCTAAGCGACTCAAATCAGCTGCTGCTCAAGTCGGCGAGCAAGTACGGACTGAAGGGGAACCGCATCTACTTCATGCACAATGTGCTCGAGGAGCCGGATGGCGGGTTGCTGCACGTCTTCGACCTGGATAACCAAAGCCTGGACACAATGCGTCCTTGCCAAGATATGACGGAGCTCATGTGCTGTCCCTTTTGGATGTTGCCCACCGATCATGACAGTGCACAGGAAGTAGAGAACTAATTAGGGTACGTAGTGGCTATTTTCTTTTTCTTTGCAGTTAGATAAGCGTTTCATCAACTAGCAACAGATTAAATTGTTTTTATGCCTATATACTATATATATAAGTCATTTGTCTTTGTTTAGACTAGTAGAAAATATATTCGTGCCTTACTACGGGAGACAAGGGTGATCCGACGCAGACAAATATAGATTTCGGTTGTAGCAGCCTCGAAGTGCACATGCTTTCCAATGTTTTGTTGCTTAAAAATCACTAACTTAAGCGAATAAGTGAAAGATTTAACACACTTATCTTCTTAAAACGGTAGACATCTTGAATGCCTTAATGCCAAATAAGCAAGCAAAAGTAATCCACAAGGCCAGGTAGTGCGTCCTTTTCAGTTGTCCTCCTGCGTCCTTTTCAGTTGTCCTAGAGAATTTTCTAGCTACATAAAGAATCAGTCAGACAACTACCAGTGAAATCTGTTAATGGAGAGTGGTCTTATTCAAATTCAAAACACTTCGTAACCTACAACCAATTATGTGCTTCAATATAGAGTAAGCGCTATAGCTTGTTTGCAATACTCAATAGCTTGACCGAACCAAGCTTTCACAATTTTCCAAATCACCCTATAGAATGGTATGTTCTCCTCTCATACGCTCAGAAATTGCTATCTTAATTTCTCCTATCTTAACTGAATTCGATTTCTCAAAAATCAATCCGATTTTTGGTCGGTATCTTGTTACTTGCTATATGATAAAAGCCATTGATCTCTGTGAAGAAGAAATCAGACATTCAACACATGACAAATGTGACTAACATACAACCTATGTTGTAACCGACAATGTAACGACCCATGTTCATCACTCCATGTGTGTTTTGGACTAGTTTATGGCATGCCCAATATTTGTGTGGTTGATCATAGAATTTGACGTAATAACCATAAATAATAACCACACTCTGGCTTCATTATTCAACAAGGCTCTGTCCAACTAAAGCACAGGATGCATCAAGAAAAGTCACTAAAAAAGGCAATGGAAGACTCTAGATAAAATAATGTATTTTCTATATCAGATTTTTTTTTCTAATTTGAGAACGTATTATGCTGAGTTTCAATATACTAGGAATTGACCTGTGCATTGCTACGGGCAACAAAAACCATACTGCATCATTTTTCAAATGAGAACTGTACAACCAAATAAAAATTGTTCATGACATTGATAATAGAAATCTAGCAACCTTTTGTTTCTCCTATCTCATCACACATATGCTCTTAGAGCATCTCCGATAGTTGTAAAAAAATTCAAGTGGATAAAAAACTATTGGAAGCATATTTGTTAGGTTCTTCCGATAGTTTTCAAAACGTGGCTTCTAAATATAGAAGACAATTTTGCATCAAAAATCCCCAATCACCCTCATCATTTTCATACTTTCTTTCTCTCACGTATGTTTGCATCAAAGCATCTCAAGAGTCTTTCTAAATCTCACTTTCTAAATCATGATTTAGAGAGATTTGCATAAAAATCGCTTTCTATGTTTTTCCACTCTCCAACAGTTTTTCTATATCTTGCGTACACTGTAGAGAGCCATTCTCGTTTCTGTTTTTTTTCTGACGAGAAATCTAGAATAGAAGATGGCTATATTTGGATAACCATTTAAAGAAGCTGCTGCAGAGTATTTTTTTCATCAAAATCTCTATTCTTAGCAATTATGAAAGATATAGAGAGTCTTTTAGAGTTTAGGAACCCTATCCTAGTCATTATTCTCCACATCCTTCCACCTCTAGATTGGTGATCGATACGCACGTATATTTCCACGTGATGCGTTTGATTTTCCCAAGTGCGAAAACATTGGGAGTTGAGATAACAGTTGTTGGAGAGCAGTTTTTTTCAACCCTGCCAAAAAAATCAAGATTGGGAGTGGGTTTTCGAAACTCTTGGAGATGCTCTTAGTTGCAACTTGAGGCATAGCAGCATCGCCAAACAACACAATATAAGACTGTCATACCTTGGAATCTAGAATCTTAGACGAATCATATTATTGTATACAAAATAACATTGGTAAAGGAAAATAAAATAAAATATAGCTGCATAACCTTCAGAGAAAACAAAAATATCGTGCAATGATCTGCATCCCATTATATATGAAAAAAGATGTTTTCCAGACCAATGTTTTCAATAAACTACATGTGGAATTCGGCCATCCTTTACTACCGAAGCCATGTATGCAGCCTATAGAAAATCACAATGTCAGGTACACAAATCTTTTCAATTTCATTTTACTACAATATTAGGAACTCATGAGCTTGCATTGTGGTTAAACAAGATACAAGATCTGAGAGCAAAGGATTGCAAAAACTATATATATGGGCTCACTGCTCAACTTGAGCTGAAGCAACCCTAAACCCTAAACCCTAACTTTGCATATGTGGACTGCTTTGACTTGTTTTTACCTAGTGACTAGTGAAAGAACAAATGCAGTATTTGAGCATGGCAACGCCTGCCTGCCTGCTGTGCCCAAAGCTGAGACTTTATCTGGTGCGCTTGCTAGCATCTGATGAGACTTCTGATATACGTACTACAGGCCCTGTTCTGCTACACTACTTCAACAGTACTTTTCAGCGAACGAACAGAGTTAAGCATCAGCATAAGCCAAATTATCGAAGGTTTTGTAAGGATCCCCTCCAAGTCTGCCAAGAGCATAATTTGTTGCAAGCCAACTAGCCAAGCATAGACAACTTCATCAGATTCTGTAAAAAAGTTACCAGCAAGTCGTTTTGTCAATAAAAAGAAAAAAAAACGTCTATTAAACCCCCAATGAAATATCTCGGAACTGGAAAGAACAACCAAATAGTGATGGTACTTGGGAGTTGGCACTACACTACATTACATATTTCAGCCAGTCATTTCACTTTTCAAAAAAAAAAGAAAAAGCCAGTCGTTTCCAAATTCATCGACACATAGTTATTGCAACAAAAACTTAGCAGCAGTTGCACTTTCTGTCTACATACGCACCTGAAATTAGGTAGGTTTTCCTCCAGTTCAGAGCGCTATTCGTTATTTAATTGAAA
This sequence comes from Miscanthus floridulus, assembly GCF_019320115.1. Lineage (NCBI taxonomy): Eukaryota > Viridiplantae > Streptophyta > Magnoliopsida > Poales > Poaceae > Miscanthus > Miscanthus floridulus. The sequence continues at coordinate 140,341,342 of NC_089584.1, read as the reverse complement.
CATTTAGTCCTCATTCAAAATGCAACCAGCCACTGACCATTAAAGCTAATGGCAAGGGGTGTGGCAGTACCTGAGATTACCTTGGCCCACGCTTCCTAAAACAGGAACATAGAGACCCAGAGTCCCAGAGAACGCACCTAAAGGTCAAAGTGTGGAAAACTGTTGTCACATTGTTCAATCTTGATCATTAAAATAGAAGAAGCGTATCAAAGTTTCTTTAGTCAGGTTGCCATGCTAACTGGTGCCACTTGTGTCACTACGTTGCCAGGACCACTGAGTTGAGCCCATATTAATATCTCCAAGTGTTCTAGCAAAATATTTAGAGCACAATTCGACAGAACAAAAGCCATATCCAAAACTAAGAGGCATGCTATGCTACATGTGGCAAGAAGGGAAACTGAGTGAGAACACAAGTAACCTCTGTGCGAGCTCCAGAATTTGATTGAATGGAATTTAGAGTTCAGTTGTCCTTTCCAGAAATTAGACCCACCTGAAAAAACAACAGAACTTATCAGGAAACTAAAAGACGTGAAACAGACAACAGGAATCCCTTAGTCAAATAGTGCACCTTATCATTGGCAACTTTTATCTCAAGTCGCCCATTACTTTGGTGTGGTGCATTGCATTGCATTTCTAAGCAGATTTACATGCAGATGAATCATCATCAACCTGCATTTGTTGTATGGCAAACATGAGTGATGTAAAGGATGCACAACTAAAGAGAAATAATGAGCATATAAAAGGTATCCTCAAATATAATGTCATCGATGAACTGATCAGTTTTTCTTACCAGCTCAGAGGCACTTGAAAGCTCAACTGGGTGCCTTTTTTCGTGGCTGAAGTTGGAGAGGGCTAATAGTCTCCCCTGATGTTTTGGTTATAATACCAGCCTGTAACAAGTCAACTATGTCCCAATCAGCATATATGGAGCAACCAATATCATACTTCCCTTGACATTCCATCATCTTTAAAATTCAGTGACAGAAAAATCTGGTGTATGTGATTTCAATCTTTTTGTTAGCATCCTCATATCCACCATTTGTGGCCTTGTGGAGCAGTAAGCAGATACATATTGAGAAAATAATTGTGGGGTATTAGCCCCATGCTCAGAAAAATAAACAACCATTATTGAAACCAGTGTAGCAGTGCTATTTTTCGCCAAGTTAAGATAGCCTGCACCCGTGTCAGATCCAGACACCCCTGCCAAATTCCGAAAATGGACATATCAAGAACTTGTGTACTATTATTAAGGCTTCATATCAAAAACTTGTGTACTACATAAGTCCAGGTTTTTATATTTCCATGTGTATGTCTCAAAAAGCCCTGTTCACCTCAAGCATATAGCTAGTTGCAGTACATAGGTACTACCATGGACACAAATCAATCAGAGATTCCATATACATACACTTCCTATTTTCAGTCTAATAACAAATATATCCTATTTGGTTAAAAAAAAACAAATATATCCTGTATTTTTTGTACATAGGAGTAGTGTCTTTCAGCTTGTAGGCAGGCAAGGCAACAAGCTGCTAAGCTCAGTGCAGCATCAGTTGATCGTTGATTTCTTAAGAAATAAAAACAATAAACACTCTTCATTGAAACCCAATTTTCACACTGGGGCACAAGGAAAAGGTACAGGCTACCAAATCTCTACTCCTAGATTTCAGATCGTAATGTACTGAACCAAGAATGTACAGATCATAATTGCTTGGTTAAGTTCTCCGGAAGTGGAACTGGAACTGGAACTCTGGGAGTGAACTATTAGATCGTAATTTTCACCTGGAACTGAAAGTGGCTAAATTCACTTGATCTATTAGCTTCATCAGATCGCTGTAACTGAGCCAAGAATGCACAGATCGTAATTGCTTGGCTAAATTCAGACACAACTATGGACAAAACAACAAGAACCCAAGAATAAGCTCGATCAGTGTCGTACTGAAATATGGAACATGAGAGATTGATTCTGCACATCCTCCATTACCTAGAAAAGGGGAGATGTCAATGTACTGGAGCAGACACAGCACTGCAGCAGGTCAGCGTTGACGGACTCAGCTGACCGGGTGCCTCGGCAGCTGGAACAGGCGGACGCGCCCTTCTTCTTGTTGTTGTTCTCACACCCACGCGACCATCACCACAATCAGCGCAGAACGCCGCCAGGGCATGGAGATCAGGGGAGACAAGATCCTTACCTGATAGGAGAGGGCTGGTGCAGCGGAAGGCGGCGGCCACCGAGAACAGCAGGGTGGCGCGACCTGCAGAGGAGGGGGCGCGGCCTTGTAGCTGACTTGGAGGAAGGAAGGGCGCGGAGGAGGAGCGGGCGTGCGGGGTGTGTCTGCGAGCGCAGCGACGAGCGCCGGGGCGTAGAGCACCAGCATCCCGAGTCGGCTCGGCAGCAGGAGCGCGCCGGTGGCCCGCTGCTGCTGCTTCGTCCCCCGGCCTTGGCCCGCCGTTACTGACGCGCCAGAACTTGGAGTAGTCGAGGTTGTCGCCGCGGAACTCGGAGATGGCAGGAAGACCATCGCGACGGCGGCCGCAGCCGACGCCGACGCCCCCGCCACGAACCACGACGGAAAGAGAGAGAGAAGTGCTTGGCAACTATGTGGAAGGAGGCACGAGAACCGGTGGTGAGAGTTGCCAGAGAGAATTAACGTGGGAAATTGATTTTTAGTTATAATTCTTTGTTTGTTTCGGAAAAGGAAATAAGAAGGGAATTGAAAAGGAAATTCATATCTCCTATTTGGTACGAGGGTTTTGAAGGTAAAATTAAAAGACAAATCATGATGGATGATGCGGATCTATTTTTCTTTAATTAAGAACACAACTCCCACCCAATTCACACCCGCCCCTTAGGGGTGTGTTTGATAACTACGTGGGAAGAGGCATAAAAATTAGTGGTGGAAGTTGACAGAGAAAATTAAGGTGGGAAAATGACTTTTAGTCTCAATCATTTGTTTGATTCGTGAAGGGAAATAAGAAAGGGAATTGAAGAGGGAATTCATATCCCCTGTCGGCTCGTTTGGTTGGGGGTAATAGAAAGCAGGGAATGGGAGTTTAGAGATGTGAGTTTACAAATCTCTTATTTGTTTTGTGAGAATGAGAGTTCTGGTGGGAAGGGGAAGGATAGTTTAGAGAGCCAACTCCCACTAATCAATTCCCCAGGGGAGGGGTGGAAATTGGGTGGGAGCTGTGTTCTTAATCAAAGAAAAGTAGATCCATATCGTCCATCATGATTTGCCTTTTAATTTCCCCCTCAAAATCCCCATACCAAACAGGGGATATGAATTCCCTCTTCAATCCCCCTTCTTATTTCCCTTCACGAACCAAACAAGAGATTATGACTAAAAGTCAATTTCCCACCTTAATTCCCTCTATCAACTACCAACACTAATTCCTATGCCTCTTCCCACGTAGTTGCCAAACACACCCTGTTTGGTATGGGGGTCTTGAGGGGGAAATTAAAAGACAAATTATGATGAACGGTGCGGATCTACTTTTGTTTGATTAAGAACATAACTCCCACCCAATTCCCACCCCTCCCCTAGGGAATTGATTAGTGAGAGTTGCCCCTCTAAACCCCCTTCCTCTTCCCACCAAAACTCTCATTTTCACAAAACAAACAAGAGATTTGTAAACTCCTCTCTCTAAACCTCCATTCTCTACTTCTCATTACCCCCAACCAAACAACACGTAGGGGATTTGAAAGGTCCTTGTTTGGTTTTGGTAATTGAGCGACAACCTAGGTGGACTAATTGTGTTTATGTGAGATACACAGGTGATTAGTCCACAGGTACATGTGTATGAGCAACATATGCCATGAAGGTGAAAATGGCTTGGAGAAGTTGCAAAGCTCACACATGTGATGATGAAGGAGCTTAAATGCACATGAGACATGACATTGAGTCATGTGATCAAGATGGAGAAGATCAAGACAAGACTTGGCTTGATGGACCGATTGCAAGCGTGAAGGGCAAGTCGAAGGCTTTGGAGTGATGGACCGCGTGGCGGTGAAGCTTGAGCAAGACTTGGCACCGATGGACGATGGCAACGGTGAAGAGCAAGTAAAGTCAAGATCGATGAACCAATATGATCATGTGATGATATGAAGTGGATCATATCATTGTTGATCGTGTTGGTGCATATGTTGCATCGACATTGAAGGAGATAGAATGGAATGCGCAAGGCAAAGGTATAACCTAGGACATTTCATTTCACCGGTCATAGGTGTGTAGAGAAGTTTATGACCGGGTTTAGGATAGATGGTCGTACTATCAAGAGGGGCAAACTTGTTTGCATATTGGTCATCTAGTGCCACTCGAGTGATCTAACTTTGCATTGTCGCTAGGATCGAGTGGCGTGGCAAGTTTGAGTGGCTAACATCCTTTGGGAAATGATTATGAAAAGATAACACACATACACATGGTGGTGTACACTTGGTGGTGTTGACACATTTACAAAGGAGGTGGTGTTTGCAGGGGTGAGATGGGTTTGGGTCCCTCTCTCCCTCCCGCCGAGCTTGCTCGGCGGGATTCGGCGCTTTCGGGAAAATGGAATGCCTATTTTCTATTGCGCCGGATGCAAATTTTTGTGGTTAGCACACTTGAGCAAGGGTGAAGAGAATGGAGGAGATGCCAGCGTCGGTCAAGTGACCGGACGCTGGATCCAAATGCACCGGACGCTGTCTGCCTGCGTCCGGTCACGCTGACGTACGATGACGCAGAAGCTGGAGTGTGACCGGACGCGTCCGGTCGAGGTCGGTACCTTACTAGAAACGACCGGACGCTGGGGGTTCAGCGTCCGGTCAGTTGAAAGCTACTACGTCCGGTCAAGTCAAGTGACCGTTGGAACCGAGACACGTGGCCGTCTGTGGGCGACCGGACGCTGAGGTCCAGCGTCCGGTCAACACGACCGGAGCGTCCGGTCGGCCCGACCGTTGCCCAGTGAAGGGGTAACGGCTAGTTTAGCCCTTGGGGCTATAAATAGAAGTGGCCTTCGGCCATGGCTGGTGTGGAGCATCTTGGGGGACTTTGTGTCCATGCTTGAGAGTGCTTGGGAGCCCTCTATCACACATATACTTAATAGTGATCATTTGATTGTGTGAGTGAGCGATTCTAGTGCGATTGCATCGTGAGGTTGCATCGAGTGGCACTAGGTGATCGGGTTGCAAGCCGGTGGTGCTTGTTACTCTTGGAGGTTGCCACCTCCTAGACGGCTTGGTGGTGGTCTCCGTCGAAGCGCGCAAGAAGCTTGTGCGACGCTCCGGAGAAGTGCTTGTGAGGGGCATTGTGCTCGTCCCGCGGGAGCCGCGAAGAGCAACTCTAGTAAAGCGTGTCATTGAGCCACCCTCACTCAAGGGGTAGGTTCTTGCGGCGCCCGACGTGCGGGCTTAGCGGGTGATGCTAATTAGCCGCCGAACCACCAAGTGAGCGGTCGACACAACGGAGACTAGCGTGTTGGCAAACACGTGAACCTCGGGAGAAAAATTATCGTGTCAACCTCGTTCTTCCCGTTGGTTTGCATCCCCATTACACAAGCTTACAATTATTTTTATACATATTAAGCTTGTGTAGTTGCTCTTGTAATTAGATAGCTTGTGTAGCTTGCTAATTACCTTCTTGCTTGTGTAGCATAGAAGTAGCTCCCTTGTGTGGCTAATTTAGTTTTAGTAACTTTGTTAGTCACATTGCTTAGTTTGTGTAGCTAAGTATTTGTGCTCTCTAATTAGGCATTGGTTGCCTTGTTATTGAGCATTGCTAGTAAGCTTAGTTAGCTTTGTGCTTTTGCTTACTAGCATGTGTAGGAGCTTCCTTGTTGTTTAAAGTACTAGTGGCATAGGTTTGTGTAACCTTGCTCTAGAATTGTTTAGGAGAGCTCTAACTAGCCCGACACCTTTGTTGCATAATTGTTATCTTTACAAGGTGCTAGTGAACATATATAGTGGAGTATAGTCTTGGCTAGACCGATAGTTTTAATTCCGTATTTGTATCGGTTAGCCGACGCGTTTAAGTTTTAGAAAAGACTATTTACCCCCCCTCTAGTCGCCATCTCGACCCTTTAGGATTGATTAGTGGGAGTTGGTTCTCTAAACTCCCCTTTCCCTTCCCATCAGAACTCCCATTGTCACAAAATAAACAACAGATTTATAAACTCCTATCTCTAAAGGAAAAAGTCTACTTAAACCCCCCACCTATCATACTTGGTCTACTTCACCCCCCAACTATGAAATCGTCTGTTTTACCCCCTAAACTATCTAAAACCGTCTGTTTCACCCCCTAGACGGTTTTTCAGCGGCGGTTTTGCTACAGTAACAACGGGTCTGCTACAGTAACTGTGGTTTGCTACAGTTTCCGTGGTTTTGAATTTTCTTTTTTATTTATTTATTTTCGGTGAATTTTTGAAAAATCATAGTAAATCATAGAAAAATCATAAAATGAAAAATCTAATTTTATTGGACTCCACATGAGTAGATCTACACAGTGAATATATAATACGGTATGCTTTAGTACAATTTTTTTTGTAGCTTTAGATTAATTAGAAAATCCAATTTTGTCTGTAATTAATTAGAATTTATCTATAACTAAGTTATACATAGTCCAATGAGTACGAAATTTTTACTATAGTTTAAGCATACAATAATTAGCGTATCATAAAAATTTCATCATAATTGGACAATATAAGCTGCAGCTATGAATTATTCCAATTAATTTGAATACAAAATTAGATTTTCTAATTAATCTAAGGCTACAGTAAAAATTTATATTAAAGCATACCGTATTATATATTCACTATGTAGATCTACTCATGTGGAGTCCAATAAAATTAGATTTTTCATTTTATGATTTTTCTATGATTTACTATGATTTTTCAAAAATTCACCAAAAATAAATAAAAAAAAGAAAATTTAAAACCACGGGAATTGTAGCAAACCCACCGTCACTGTAGCAAACCCGCTGTTACTGTAGCAAAACCGCCGCTGAAAAACCGCCAAGGGGGGTGAAACAGACGGTTTTAGATAGTTCAGGGGGTAAAACAGACGATTTCATAGTTGGGGGTGAAGTAGACCAAGTATGATAGGTGGGGGGGTTAAGTAGACTTTTTCCTATCTCTAAACTCCTATTCCCTGCTTCCCATTACCCCCAACCAAATGAGCCCTCAATGGATTTGAAAATAGCTTAGGGTTCTAATGCAAAATATGTTTTTAGTTTTTTGTTATTTTTCAAAAATAATAAAATCAGTTTAAACTTTAAAATACTCCCTCCGTCGGTTCGAAATAACTATCACTTTTAGTTTTCGTCCCGTAAGTTTGACTAATTTGCAGAAAATACGTGCAATATTTGTATCTCTAAATAAATTTATTATGAAAATAAATTCAACGATCTATAAATAATATTAATTTTGTACCATAAATATTAATATTATATATATAGTCAAAGTTGTTTCAGAAAAAGTGAAAACAATAGTTATTTAGGGATGGAGTGAGTACATAATAATAAATTATACAAGTACTTAAAAAGGTGAAACCAATTTTATTAGATTTCTTAAAGTAGACACGATATAGGTGATAAAGATTGAAATAAAGTTTATATCTTTTATTTAATTAGATTTGTAGATTTCTTAATATATTGGTCTAAGTTGCGTCCCTATAGGCGAGGACAAAAATTCATGGTTTAAGTGATATTCGCACGGTCATATATCTAGCAAACAAAAATACAGACGGAGGTAGATCAGAGCGGAGGAACTGAGAGCATTTTGTTTTGCCCATGTCCTAGAATAATGTATCTATCTCGCATTTTGATGAGTCAAACAATTTAATCTTTGACCAAATATATATTAAAAAAATTAAAATTTGTTATACCATATAAGCATTGTTAGATTAAGGGGTATGTCATGTTTGCGGAATTGTATCTGGTTGCCTGGAAAAGTGCAGCAGAGCAATCCCAAACATGCTCTAATTACACAAAATTTTTCATAATAAACATATTTGGAGATACAAATGTTGATATTATTTTCTATAAATCTAGTCAAATTTAAGATTGATTGACTTCTCGAAATAGGAGATACGGTGTCGACGAAATATGGTCGACAGTCTACCGAGGGGTATGTCCATGGTAGTAGATGAATCGGTGGAGGTGCGCATGAATAGAACTAGATGGTGACACAGAACACAGAGATAGCGATTTAGATAGGTTCAGACCGTCAGTTTAACGTAATAACCTACGTTCTATGTCTTTGATGGATTGTATTATGAGATGAGATCTTGAAAGGATCTAGACAATGCCTAAAGGAGGATGAATAGGCATATCTAAAAATTTCTACATAATTTTAAAGTCAAATGTCACTGACAGTCGGAAGTCCTGATACTTTGGGCCAGAACTTCCGGTAGCCAGAAGTTCCGACGCAAATAGCCGGAAGTTCTGGCACCTACGAGAATTTCACTATAAGTGCTAAAATAAACTTTGAGTGAAAGATATGTTACAACCCCACTCCCTAGTGGTAAAATTAAGTGTTGGGGTTGTTCCTTTGACGCCGAAAGGTCACCACTTCGTAGATCGAGTCCAAACCCTAAGAGAAGAGGTGAAGAGGAATACAAACCAACATGAACAAATAGGATAGCACAAATCATAACAACAACAAGCATGCGATACACAAGAATTTATTCTGAGGTTCGGCAACTCCACAAAGGAGCTCCTATATCCTCGTTGTTGAGGTGACCACAAAGGTCAGAGTCCCTTCCACCTCCTTGCCTCTCTCAAAGCAACCACAAAGGTTACTTGAGCGTTTCACTAAGAAATCGAGGATAATACAAACTTCCCAAGGCTTTTCCACAAGATGGAAGCTCTTGGGCGACGTCTAGCCGGCTAGGGTTCCAAGAACCCAAGAGTAATAGATGCAAATCCAACCGGCTCGATGAAGAAATCAAGTGCTCAAGCTTGCCAAAGTGATTCTCTCACTCAATTCACTTTCCTTTCACTCAAAACTCTAGGGGATCGAAGATTAGAGCAAAGGGGAGAGGAGAGGGGCGCCTTGAATGCATGGGAGCCATTTTGGACAAAGGTTGGTGAGCAATGAATGAGTGGTGCCCCGTTAGAAGAGAGGAGAGAGCTATTTATAGTCATAGGCAAATCCATCTATTCAGATCTAAGTAAGAAGTTTCGACATAGATCACCGGAACTTCCGCCACTACGCAAAATACTATTCACACAGACAGTCCACTGGGCTTGCTCGCATATCGTCGAAACTCCCGATGGTCGTCGGGACTTCCAGTAGCAGGGACTTTTGGCTTCCGTCGGGGCTCTCGACAGACATGGCGAGCTAGGCGACTAAGTCCCAAAGCGTTGGGACTTCCGGCACCCGAAACTCCTGACTTCCGTCGGGACTTTTGACGGGCGAAGGTGCACAGGCGGGCTACGGCTAAGTCAGCAAGCGCCGGAACTTTTGACACGAAATGTCGGGACTTCCAACTATCAAAAGTCAACAAACTATGTCCAAGTGTTTGTGAGGTGATTTTGTGTCTCTTTTAATTTTATTTTTATGCTTGAGCACTCTATCTTCCTCAGACCATCTAAACTTGCACCCCTCTTTATAGTACGACATACCTAAACCCAAAACAAAACACAAAAGATTTGGAGAGCGCTTTGGGTTCATCCGCTTTTTGCACTTGAAGAATTGAGGGATAACATTTCATTTTAGATCAACTCTTTTAAAGCTTTCAAAGGACTAAAGCTGTAATATATCTCATTAAGATCTTATTAGTCCCTAATTTGGATGTCATCAATACACCAAAGCCCACATAAGGGTAGGGTTACAGATCGGTTGAATCTATCCTGATCGGTTTACATGATATTTGTTTACAAGGAATACGATATCTAGCATATCCGATCGGATCTTCCTTCGTCATCAAGGATGCTTCACGCAGTCTTACGGCGCACGTCGACCTTTGTTGTGCCCCGTGCGACTTGATCTTGTGGGCTGGGCCTCCCCTGATGGCTCGGCCCATGTACAACACTATGGGTATCGGGTGTTATACCTCCACAACTAGTCCCCGAGTGCCTTGTATCCACTGAGCAATGCCGAGCTTGTCCGATCAGTTCAACTTGTCACCGATCATCAGGAGCAGGCGTCCGCCTAGTTTAACTGGGAGCTGAGCTGTTGAATCAAGTATCTGACCAATTTAACTAGGTGCCGAGCGGTTAGAACGTGTGTCCGACCAGTTTAACTGGGAGTCAAAGCTCGGACTCACTCGTACGTGAGGTTTGCCAGAAGGATGTAATGAGCTCAAGTAAAAAAATTTAAAGCCTTCGCCTTAGGCGAAGTGTGCCCACTTATGTTCCGGGCGATGAAGTTGGACGCTTAGCGTCTCTGACTTAGTCACCACGGAGGAACTTAGTCCCTCACATGCAACAGTAGATGCTTAGCGCCCATACCTTAGGCAAAAGGTGTCTCTTAGAGCCGAAATAGAGAGCTTACGACTTAGTCCCAGAAATAAGCACTTCACCGCTAGGTGAAGTATGCATACTTAGCCCTCAAGCCTGACAGTAGGTGAAGCATTCACGTGATGCCAGGGTCAAAATTTATAATTTTAGCATGCCAAACCAGTCCCTAGTTTAGCTAAGAAGAAATTGACATGATATTTGTTTACAAGGAATACGATATTTGGTTACAGACCGGTTGAATCTATCCTGACGGTTTACATGATATTTGTTTACAAGGAATACGATATCTAGCATATCCGATCGGATCTTCCTTTGTCATCAAGGATGTTTCACGCAGTCTTGCAGCGCACACCGACCTGTGTCGTGCCTCGCGCGATTTGATCTTGTGGGCTGGGCCTCTCCTGATGGCTCGACCCATGTACAATCCTATGGGTATCGGACGTTATACCCCCACGAGACTTATTTTGGGACGGGAAATACGTAGTAGTATAGCAAAGAAGAGAAGTCCCCATTCCTTTTGAGAAAAAGTAGGGAGAAGGGTTTGGTCCAATTGTCTAGCCTACGGTGTGCCGGTGTCGGCTAGAGCATGTTTGCTTGTCGGTTAAGGGGAGCCTAGCTCGAATAGAATCAGACTCATGGAGAGGCTACAGGGATGCAAGTTGTCTTTGTTTAGTTCACTGAATCCAGAATGTCGTGCTGAACAAAGCGCTTGATTGGTTACCTGTATGGGATATATTACACTGAATTGAATTGGAACGAAAAAAGCAAATACCAAGGCCATGTTTAGTAAGATAAGACTTTTCTCCAGCTCTGTCTTCTCTAAAGGAGCCCTACCAAATGATTTAGGAGGAGTCATTTAGGGCGTGATTGGTAGACCTGATGGAGCCGTCCAAAGCGTCATCTGGCACCATGTCATGTACTATCTCTGTGTTTGGTTTCCTGTGCCGAACGAAATCGATGCACCGGACCGTGCATTTGAGGCCCCTGGTGCAGGATCGCAAGCTAAATTAGCTCACAAGGGATGGCTATTACGCGTCACTCTCCATAGGAAGTGCTTGATGTTGTTGGGAATCTCCATTTTCCAAAGAGAGCTCCACAAGTCATCGTATTGATTTGCCGATCCCGAACTTGAGGTGCCCCCATTTCGATGTTGCTTATTCACAAACCCCCTACGATATACCTTTAGCCTATTCGTTTCGGCTGAAACGATAGTAGATTATAAGCCATAAGTACTGCTGGCTGGTTTGGTGTGAGAAAAAAATACTGTTGCAGCTTATAATCCATGATCGTATAAGCCGAAACGAACAGGCTGTAGGCACTTCTGACAAAAACAATCCCCGTTGATCGTAGTGCATGCCAGCGAGTTTTCCCATGTCGAGGTGAGGGGCATGGACAGGATCACCCCGCGCATCTTCTTCCTAGAAAGTGATCGAACCAACTAGAAGTCTTAGTCCCTAGTAATTAATTGGATCAATAAGTTTTGACACTTGGCGCAAAATGTTGCTGCCTTTGGGGGTAATCGGCCGGTGAGTATGGTCTTTCGGTAGCCAAGGGTCCTTCCAAATATCTATCCCATCTCCGTCCCCGATTTGCCAGATTAGCCCTTCTTTCAAAGTATCAATACCCTTTAGAATGCTTCTCCACGTATACGAAATTCCTTCCCTTGGACGGGCTACAAGACAACTTGAATTTGGGAAGTACTTTGCTTTCAGAACTCTAACGCACAAAGAGTCTGGGTTCTGTACAATGTGCCACCCTTGTTTAGCTAGCATAGCTAAGTTGAAAGCGTGAATGTCTCGGAAGCCCAGCAACCTTTCCTTCTTTGGCAACATCATTTTTTCCAACTGAGCCAATGGATCTTGTGTTTTCCTTCTAGTTGATTCCACCAGAATCTGCAGACATACTACTAATTTGATCACACGCGTGTTTTTGTTATTTCAAAACACCCCATACCAAAGGTGGGAATTGCTTGTGCAACCGCCTTAATATTGATCTCTAAGCCAGCCCGTGAAATCATTTTCTACTTCCATCCCTGGATGCGCTACCAAATTCGTTCTTTTACATAAGCAAAGGCTCCTCCTTTAGATCTTCTCACATGTGCTGGCAGGCCAAGATATTTTTCATTCATGGTTTCCTTGCCAATCTGAAGTTCTTGTTTCAACTCTTCACGATTATATTCATTTGCATTATGAATGAATAACACCACCGATTTATCCTTGTTTTTGACCTATCCCGAACAATGCTCATATAAATCCAAAATACTATGTAATAGCATAGCGTCCTCCCTCCTTGCACGAATGAGAAAAAGAGAATCATCGGTAAACACTAAATGAGATACGCTAGGAGCACCCTGATAGATCTTAACACCGACAATGTGGCCTGCACCTTCAGATCGGTTGAGCAGTGCCAAAAAGCCCTCCGCACAAGCTTATGGAAGGAGACTATTCTAGTTAGCAATTCGAGACGGTACTCCTAGCAGTGCCAAGCTAGTAAGAGCTTACCTAAACAATTCTAGTTAGCAAAGTCATATAAATCTATGCAACTAGTCAACTAGGCACATCGAAAGCTCCTACACATGCTAGTAAGCAAAGCGCACAAGGTATAAGCACAACAAGCATACTAGCACTACTCACTAGTTACACTACACAAGCACAACTAGAGAAGTAAACTACTTAGCTACACAAGCTAAGCTAGGCTACTTAGCTACACAAGCTAATTAGCACAAGAGAGCAACTGATTTACTACACAAGTAAACTAGCCACACAAATAGAAACAACACAAGCACAATATATGAACAAGTAAATAGAAGCTTGTGTTAGGAAATTGCAAACTAACAGGAAGATGATGACATAATGATTTTTATCCTGAGATTCAGTGATTTGCCAACCACTTGATCCACGTTGAGGTAAGCCCAAGGTTATCGCCGATCCTTTTGCTAGTGGTGGCCCGCAAACCCACTCTCTCCACCAAAGGTAGTGCTCACACAAGAGATCTAGCACTTCGATCCGGCTAGACCTCTTGACGCTCTTCGCACCTCGTTTCTACGAGAGTTGCTCTCCATGATCTCCCGCTGGACGAGCACAACACCCGTCACAATGCCTCCTCCAAAGCCATGCACAAGCTTCACACAACCTCGACCTCCAAGCCATCCAGAAGGTGGCAACATCTAAGAGTAACAAACACACATGCTTGCTATACGATCACCTAGTGCCACGCGAAGTAATCTCTCGATGCACTGCCGAATTGCTCTCACACGCAATCGGATGTGATCTCTATAAAGCGTATGTGACACAAAAGTATTTTGAAAAAACAGGAGTCCGCCCTACGTGTGCTATTAAAAAAGAGAAGTCCACCCATTAGTCACAACTATGGAAAAAATCCTTATTTTTGACAACATATGTCAGGAAAAGTTTCGTAAAGTTTTACGTGGCACTCTTTTTTTTTTCAACCGTGTCATGCTGTCGTACCACATTTTTCGTCAAGACTCAAGAGAGACATTTACGTGGCACAATAATAGTCACCGGTATCCAGCCTAGAAACTGCCTGCCCTGAGGCCGACATCCATGCCGTCATTAACCATCAAGTGGTCTTTCAAAAAGAAGAAAAAAACCCATCTAGTCCTATATCCCAAAGAACCCGAGAGTGCAAGTCAACAGGAAACTTTCTTCCAAGACGTGTGGTCAGCTCAGCACGTGACAGCTGAAGTTTGATATCTTCTCGCCCTTCTGGTATCTCGTGTGCGTGGCTGGATGCCTGGATCCTAGATATTGCAACGGCAGAAGACAACATAACAACAAACGGTCAACAAGCCGCGTAGGCGCGTGCACACTGACGGAAGAGCCGGATATATTGGATCATAATACTACTTCCATCGAAAAATAAAGTTTGAGTTTAATTAGATTTATAGAAAATATTTTTTTGACCGGTGGTTTATAGAAAATAAATATTAGCAACATTTATATCCAAATAATTTTATTATGAAACTATATTCAGCTATTTATCTAATGATAACAACATAAATATTAATAGTTTCTTATATATATTTAGTTAAAGTTAAAAAAATATTTGACTTCTCAGAAAATGAGAATGACATTCTTTACGGGACAGAGAGTACAAGCATAACTAGACGATGCGCATGGAAAGAATGGTTCTTTCTAACGAGCTTCGGTCAAAGACTAAGCTATGTCCTCAGACATATTTCGGTTTCAGTATTTGAAATTTTCCAACCACCGTCAAAACTACCGAGAAATTCATGAAACTTTGTCATTTTCTTTTGAGATTTCAACAAAAGATATGACTTTTAAATTTTTTTAGATCTAAACAAAATATTAGCATGATTTAGAACTAAATGTCTATTGGGTAGAAAAATATGTAACATAAACAATAGAAATATGAGTTTAGAGTTATATATTTACAATATAAAATAAGTGTTAGTGTAATACAAAATTTCAGAATTTTCTTTCAGACACACCTGAAATTACAAAATTTGTGAAATTTTAAACCTTGAGGGTGCTTTCCCCTCTAACCATGACGCTAGCTGCCCAAGGGTTGTGGACTTGTGGCGAGTTACAACATTGGTCCTTTTTTCTAGGTTATATAAAAGTTGCATAACAAATCTCTTCCCTATATTGCTTGTCGGGTTCATAAACCCGGGGTCCCTCATGGACCGGATTTCCAACAAAGACTCGGCCCAACAGACGACGTTGCGAGCAATGCGCAACTCATGGGCCGACCCAAATACCTAGACGACAGGCCAGAAGGACGACCCAATCTCTGACCGGAAGGCCTGGCCGAGGAGGAACGACGCCCGCTTCCGACTCCGGCCCACCTCTCCGACCGGAGCGCTCGCTTCGGTCTCCAGCCCGCCACTGGACGGCCTCTCTGACCGGAAGACCTGGCCAAACACCACTTCTGACTCCGACCCGCTTCTCCGACCGGAGATGCGCCAAACCCCTGCTTACAACTCCTCTTCAACTGGCGCAATCAGAGCTGACTGGGACCAACCGACGGGGGACGCCCGCTCGGTAAGGATCAGAAAACGGACAGAGAAAGTAAGGCAGCGCACTCAAGTCAATCGCAATACCAAGGATCGTACACTGTACACCCACAGGACAGTACCCTGCGACCTCCCTGGCATGACAGAACGCAAGTAGTATTGTAGGCGTCGACATTTTTCCCCTACAGTGTTGTGGGCGCCATCAACTCCCATACCAGACAAATACGGTAAGGCTTCCTCCATGTGCCTCTGAGGCATCGACAGTGTTGTGGGCGTCGGCATTTACCGTGCCAGGCGAACATGGTAAAACCCCCTGCATGTCTCTCGACATCAACAGTATAGCAGGTACCGACATCTGCCATACCTGAAGAAGACGACGTAACCTCCCACGTGCATCTGACATTCAACAGTATTGTGGACGCCTACCATCATCTTATACCCGTCGGCTTGGGCAACAAGACTTACCAGCGAACGTACTCTCTCCCTCTCACTTGTAAGGTCATTCCCTTCATCTATAAAAGGGGATGCACTCTCTTCCAACAGATAAGTTGATTCAGATCGATCAAGTTCACATAGCACATAGCGGAGCTCCTGTCACTCTCGGCCCCTCCGACCAGAGTCCGACCGGACCTCTTGTATCCCCCATCTTTCTTCTTCTCGTTTGTAACCCCACTGTAAACTTCGAGCACCTACGCTCAGGAATAAAGTCACCGACCGACTCAAACTAGACGTAGGGCACGTTGCCTGAACCAGTATAAACCCTGTGTCATTGAGTGCTAGGCCACCTCTGATCACAACGTACGGCAAAACTATAAATATTTACGTGTTAATCACTTTTTTGCACCGACACTACTGGTTATAACACAAAAGTCCATCTTAACCCGTTTTATACAAAACATTTGGCACAAATACATGAACTTATCTAAGTTGTAGCTGTTATAGCATTTTTCTGTTATCTCTCTCTCTCTCATCGCAGATAAGTGACCCGATACTTTTGCTCATAAGATATTTATATAACATATTTGATACAAAGTTATTGTTCAAACTTCAAATATCTAAAGTCAGCACATAAAAAATACTTCCTACTTTTGAAATTGTAATTGGTTTAGCTTTGTAATGAGACAAACTTGTCAAACTATGATCCAATTTATAGAATAATATTAATATCTATAATATAAAAAATGCACTATTAAAATATATTTTATGGTGTATTTAATGAATTTAGCTTGATGTGGTAGATCTTTGTGTATCTTTTTCATTAACTAGGTCAAAATTTGAGAAGTTTGACATATATAGGATAAAACTAAAACGGTTTACATTTTAAATACAGAGAGTAATTTGTAACTATAGTTTTAAATTGACGACAATTAACATGAAGAATTAACGAAACGACGGCTGAGAAGAAGACGACCGAGGAAAGTCAACTGAAAAGAGTGGAATAGGAAAAAAGAAACGGAAAACTTTAGATATATAGTACTGTACGTACATCTTTACCAAGACACGACTAGCCGGAGCCGAAATGGACGGTGTCGTCCCGTCGAGTCCATACTCCATATCTTCTTACGAACGAAAATTGACCGGCTTTCCCAGAGGACCTAGCTAGCTCAGAACTGACCATGCACAGCACAGTGTTTTCCTTTTATTTGCACACGTTTCGTGTTTGTGGCACGGAAATAAAGTTGGTTATGGCCAATCAGGCCATGCTTCAGATATGGCTGCAGTATGAGTGTGATTAGTAGGCCGAACCGAGCCGTACCCGTACTGTTTAGTTGTCTCACCTCATTCGTCCGACGTGTTTGGTTGCTCTCCTCGTCCTTTCGTCTGTATTCTTTCATTCATCTGTCCTTCTCCATCCTGCACGACTTCGTCTTCTCAATTTCCACTTCCCTCTCCATACAGGATGACTTGATTCAGGCATGGCGCAGGGACCCATGTGTCATACACTCAAAACTCACATCCATGCATGCAACTAAATAAGATGTCATCTTATACTGGACCAACAACAAAGACAAAACACGACTGAGTGCACAATTTGAGCATGCATCACACCATCCTGGACCGGCTCTCCGTCCCGGCTCCCCCTCACCAAAAAGATTTTTTTAATTTTAACACTTTTTCGAACTTAATTTAAATCTAACACTCGATTTTTTTTAAACTAACACTTTTGGCCGCGCCTATTGCCCTGGTGCGGCCAAATGCTTGTGCCGCGTTATGCATGGTGGCGCGGCAGAGGGCTGACGTGGCGACGACCAGAAGGGCTGGCCGCTGACGTGGCAGGGCTCTGCCGCGCCACCGATCTTGGCACGGCAGTGCCGCGCCCTGATCGGTGGCGCGGCAAAGCCGGGTATAACCTCCGCCGCGGTCAGTCCCGCTGCCCGAGCAGCAAAACGGCCTAGGCGTCGCTCCCGCTCCCGCCCGTCGCCAAGCACGCCGGCCGTCGCGCCACGAACGGCGGCAGCCTGGCCCTCCATTGCCGCCTCCCTCCCTTCCCTTCCATTCCCCGACCGCCTCCCTTCCTCCTCGTCATAGTTCAAGGTAATGACGCACATTTTATTTTCGTTTGAATGGTGGATAGGATATTATGAATGGGAGTTAAGGTTAGTAGGAAAATTATATTTGGGAACTATGGTGAAGATATTAGTATGAGTTTGTCAATGTTAAGGTCGTCATATTTAGTTAGAAGTATGTTTGCCATGTATATTTTTGTTGCTATAATTATTGTTTATAATATTTTAGTTGTATTGCAAATGATTATATTTTATAATAATTTGCGTTGTTTTGATTGGTGTTTAATTTGAACCATTTTATTAGATGGAAGATATGTTTCGGGAGCAGTTATGGCGAAAACGGACCGTCCTAAAGAAATGTACCCCGACGAGTCTAGCAAAGATGCCCCTGTCCCTCCTGAACTCCCTGTCTCTAATTGTTACTGTGGTCGTCTGGCCGACGTATTTCAATCGAGACATCCGGACACAGCGGCTCGTTGCTTCTACACGTGCAGTCGTTTTAATGTAAGTAATTGTTTTTGTATATTTTTCTTCTTCATTTGTATCACTAGGTTACTAATATTTTATTGAATTTTTGTTGTGTAGGCCCATGAGATGTGCTTTTTCTTTCAGTGGATCGACGGTGCAGACAAGTTTGACCCCAGATACCTCCTTTTCGACGATTGGTGGAGATGGCGACATCCACGAGAGCACTTTGAGCGGTGGGTTCCACCTCCCCCTAACCCTCCTCCAATGACGGCTAAGGAGAAGCACTTAGCCGTAGTTAGACGACTCGAGAAACCTCCTCTATGCCATTGCGGAGACTGAGCCATGATAAACCCTGATAATACGTTAGAGTTTTTTTGTCCAAACAAGCATGAAGTAAGTGCAAAGTGTATGTGTTGAAATGTTGAGCTATATGTGTCATGTACTAATGTCATGTTATTTAGGTGTATTCAATGGCGAAGTGTCGTTTCAAGGAATGGTTATATGGTCCTAAGAACAAATGGCCCGAAGAACCTCCAAAAGCAAAATAAAAGAAGAAAGAAAGATTAATTTACAAAGCAGCACCAGTCAAGTGCGAATGTGGTGTTAATTCTAACTATGGCCTAGTCCCTTCGGAGGTTGGAATAGGTCATTATTGCGGCCATATGGTTGAGTACGAAGAGGTTCGTTATTTTTGTGGTAAACATGAAATCGTATTTTGTTTCTTTTGCTAAGACATATATGATATAATATTTCTTTTTAACAGAGCACTAGGAAATGCAGGTGGGAACGTTACGATGGTCAAGCTAAGTTCTTGGATAAACTGAAGAAGAGGCAACTAATTGCAAGGAAGAGGGGATATGGACCAGACTACGTCGACCTATTCGTTAAACATCACAAAGAAAAGATGCGTGAGTTTGCTAGACAACGCAGTATTTGTAACCCGATCGATGTTGGGCTTAACAAATGGGGATTAGAGAGACGAATGACGTTAGAGAAGGAGAGGGCAAGGAAGGAGGCAAGGGAGGATCATGTTGTAGAGGTGGCTCGTGCAAGGTACGAGGAAAAGAAGTTAGATGAGCACAGAAAGCGAGCTGGTCGCACCGTTGAATCACCGATTGTGTTGTCTGATGAGGGGGACGAGGACGAGGACAACACTGCCAGATTTAGTGAGCTAATTGCTGTAGCAGAGGCGGGCTTGTAGGCGGAGGAGGATGAGGACGACACTAGCAGACTGAGCGAGCTCATCGCTTTAGTAGAGGCGGGCTTGCAGGCGAAGGAGGATGAGGACGACACTGGCAGACTGAGTGAGCTCGTCGCTCTAGCAGAGGTGGGCTTACAGGCGGAGGAGGATGACGACGCGTTCTTCACTCAGGCCGCAGCGGCCGCAGATGAAGCGGAGGCCGCTTACTACAGGCGACAGGGAGGTCAGAGCAATACAGGTGAGTCGAGCCACAGCAATAGGGTTGTGGTTGAAGATTGGTACTCGGACGATGAGTTGCTTACTCAGTATGTTTCTGACTAAGGGTTTTTTATTACGCCGTCTGTTAGTTTCATGCTTTATTAATGATCAAAGTAGCTATGTAGTAGAAATTCTATTGTGTTGTCTTATATTCCATTTGAACTACTGATGTATTGTACCCATGTATCATGTATTCGGATTACCCATGATCGATCTTAAATGATCACATTTGTTTGTATCATGCGTTCAAAATTTTTAAAACGAACGTAATCATTTGTCGCGCCATAGCCCACGGCGCGTCTGTGCTGTACAAAACTATAGAACTACAAGCGGAGGTGGGCTTACAGGCGGAGGTGCTATACAAAACTACAAGTGTTGTACAAAATGAACATGAAGCAAATAAATGGACGATAAGTTGCCAGAAAACATTTTCATTGGTTTATGAGTCTACAAGTTTTCGACGATAATATTCATTCGACATAAGTTCGACGTAATGAACTAAGTCCCACGGCATAATGAACCTCATCGTCCGATACAAGAAGGGGGTCGTCGTACTCCACATCAAGAAGGGGGATCAGCTGGTGCGGCGTGGGAGGGGCCATCCTGTTACAAAATGATAAACAAAGGGTTGGAGTATTCAAATTAACAATTTTCATATTAACATTATGTAGCATTACAAAATTTGAACTACTTGTTATGCAATACGAACACAATATGAAATCACCTGCTGTCTTCTATGCCGGTTAGCCTTGTGGCCAGATTGTTTGCAAACGGAGCAAAGATTCTTGCCACGGGTCTCGTTGAAGTCTCCCCCGCCGTACATGTCTTCGCCGTACCCTCTCATAGCATCCATGTCCCCCTTCAGTCGCTTCTTCTTCCTCCTATCCTTCCCTACCTTCATTAGATCTGGATGCGACACGTAGTCATAACCATTATAAGGTGGGCACTGTGTTGGGTCAAGGTATGGCTCGAAGCTCATCTCCCAAATACTAACGGTGTTCGAACGAAGATATAAGGGTGACATATATGGCAGATCCTCATAGTTGTACCCACGAACCCTGCAGGCCGTGATTATATGAGAGCAAGGGGCATGCATGATCTGAGGGACGTTGCAACTGCACTCTACCTTTTCAAGATCAACTCGGTAGTTTCGTCCACCATAACGTTCGCCGCCCAGGCTTGTGCCACCCTTTCCTCGTACACTAAAGATATGGCGGCGGGGTCCATACGGCTCGGCGGTGTGCTGCTTGGCCAATTCCTCGGCCTCCTTCAAATATTCAGCTTCGGCCTTGCCAAAACGCCCCTGCTCAGCTATATTCCTCTGCGCAAGCTACCACCTCTTCACAAAATTTTTGTTGCACTTATGAAAGGAGAACTCAACAATTCCAGACACAGGCAACGATCGAACTCCGGTGAATACACGGTTGAAGGACTCCAAGGAGTTAGTGGTCACGATGCCATACCTGAAACCCCCCTCGTCATATGCTAACGTCCACTGAGCCTTCTGTTCCATCTGCGCCTCTAACCAGGCATTTCCCGCTGCATTCACCATCTTGTCTAGTTCTCTCTTTGTCTCCTTAAACTGGTGCTCTGTACGTACACAACATAGAGCCTTTACCTTGTCACATACCTCATGCTTTTGCTGACGCCGCCAGAAATTAGCGACAAAGTGTCTCATGCACCATCTATGTACTAGAGGCGGGAACCCATCTATATGTTCAGCTGCAGCATTAAGAAGCCCTGCGTGACGGTCGGAGATCAAACATATAGTGCGAGTTGGGCCAAGCACTTGCACACGTAGAAGCCGCATAAACCATGACCACGATTCATTGTTCTTTCCCTCTGCCAAAGCAAATGCCACGGGTACTATCTAGTCCTCAGGATCAACAGCAGCAACCATCATCAAGTTACCCCTGTACTTTCCTATCAGGAAAGTGCCATCAACAAGTACGACTGACCAACAAAACAGGAATGCATGTTCCGTTTGCGCAAACGACCAGAACACACGATAGAGGACATACCTCAATGGGTCCCGAAAAAACATCCCTCCGGTGTCCACAAACCATTTCAAGCCAGGGTTGTAATAATGCATTGCACATAAGATGCGGGGCACCCTGTTGTACGCTTCCTCCCAAGTACCCCATCGAATCGCCAGAGCAATTTGCTTAGCACGCCAAGCCTTTCCGTACATCACATCGTACCTAACGAATCTAGATATGGACTATTGTAAAGAAGACACCGAGATGTCATTATTGTCATCAACGAGCCCCAATATACGACGGGCAAGGTAACGTGCAGTGAGCTACTGATGATTTTCCTTCCCCCTATTGTTTAGGCAAGTGTGGGGTTCAACAACTTTAGTTATCCTCCACTTACCATCACTCTGTCTCCTTTGTGCATTTAATCTCCACAGACAACCATTTTTGCATATCAAGTGGTACCTCAACTCCTAATCCGAATAAGTGACGGTGTACGGTCTATGGTGGTACACAGCATAGTCCTAAAGGAAGAGTTTCATCTCTAATATTGTGTTGAATATCATCCCCTTCCTAAGGGTTTCTGTCTCATGGTTATACAATGAATTCCTACACATCTGGAGACCGGTATCACAAACTATCATATCTGTCATGCTGACATCCCTATAGTTCAGAATGCCCATAAAAGGTACGTTCTTGGACCTTAGTTGCTCAAGCTCAGTCGCTGTGTAAGGTGGTGGTGGAACATACTGCTGCGCTTCGCTAATTCTGGCCCATGAATTATAGGGGATATCATCTACAACCAAATCTGTGATTAGTCTACCCTGAGCATGGATACCTTGCAAAACCTTAGTTGGTACTGGTAATGGCATAGTATGTACCGGTACTGGCATGACATCAGCCGTTGTTGCCATAGCATCTATACCTCCTTGGTCATCATTAGAATCGTCTGAATCACGGCTAACTACATCGCCGATCCTGTCCTCCTCCTGCTGCTCCTCTTCCCGTTCGAACTCATTCACATCGAAGTCATTGCTTATACAGCCTACTGCAGTTGAATGAAACTGCTCCTACGTCAACTGACCGTCCAAATCCATGTTATCCTGAGTTGCTTCCCCTTCGACCCCTAATTCTTTTTCATATCCTCCGAAACCATCAATGGACGGGCCGTCCTGAACACCATGCATCCTATACCCATTCTCCACCACCACCTCAGTCATGGGCACATTGAAACCTTGGAGAACCCTAGTGTAGCGGGACCAGTGAGCAGGGTCGCGCAAGGGCATGAGGACATAGTGTGCCCTAGTCTTCCCAGTATCAAACCTCCCCTTTAGTGTGAAATCACCATCAAACTTTATATCCAAACAGACACAAAGGTCGTTGAAGCTAGGAGGTTCATCAAACCATTCCAATTCTTCTTCCATATCCTCAAACATACCATCCTCTCTCCTAACACTTCCTCCGTACAAAACTCTAACACAACAATCCATCTGCAGAAGCATTTCAAGAAACTTCATTAAGTCGTCGAAATCATCGTACGTAATGTCCATACTAACATTAATATATTTTCTAACTATAACTATACTAACTAATCAAATATTAACATCTATACAAGGCATACTATAACTGTACTAACTAAACTACCTATACTAACTTATTATATTACGTATACTAACTTAACTAACTAGCTTTACTAACTATACTAATTATGCTTTAATAATTTTACTAACTTTATTAACTGTGCTAACTATATTAGTGGAGTACCTCGTTGCGGCGCGCAAGACCGGGCCGGGAGGCGCGGGCGCAGGGCAGCCGCCGTGCGTGACCGGAGGGAGAGGTGCGCCTGGTTGGCGTGGGCGGACACGGCCGCGGCAGACGACGTGCATGGCGGCGAGCAGGCGCGGGCGAAGGCAGGCGTGGGCGGTAGGCTGCTTTGCTGCTCGGGCAGCGGGACTGACCGCGGCGGAGGTTATACCCGGCTCTGCCGCGCCATAGATCAGAGCGCGGCACTGCCGCGCCAAGATCGGTGGCGCGGCAGAGCCCTGCCACGTCAGCGGCTAGCGCTTCTGGTCGCCGCTACGTCAGCCCTCTGTCGCGCTACCATGCATGGCGCGGCATAGTCATTTAGCCGCGCCAGGGCAATAGGCGCGGCCAAAAGTGTTAGTTTTTTAAAAAAAACCCAAGAGTGTTAGATTTAAAATTAAGTTCAAAAAAGTGTTAAAATTAAAAAAAAAATCACCAAAAACAACCCATCACGCCCTATGGTCACGTGAATGGCGCTTGCCTAAATGAAATGAACGTGGCCTTTGGGTGGATGTGCGTTTGGTGCGTCCCTTTTATCAGTTGTCACTGAAAGTGGAAGAGACACGGACCCAGCAGAATCACAATCGCCCACACGGCAAACCAGACGGTTACGGGGTCCAACTTCCAAGATGCACTCTTGCTGTGGCACGAAGCAAGATAACGGTGGTCAAAGGACGGTCTGGGCACCAAGAGATAACGGTGGTCAAAACGACAAAGCTTCAAAGGATCGTCAGCTTTTGAGAGGACGCAATCGTCGAATCCAGCTTCCAGAAACTAGCAGGGCGGAGCAGGGCCATTTTGACGCTGTCAGTGGATTTTTAAAACCCAAATCTAAATTGTCGTAGACGACCTATGAGAAAACAAGTAGATTATCCTCCGTTTAGAACGCATAGTTTTTTGAAAATCAGCTCAATTTCATATAAGAACATCCTAGGATTCGGAAAAAAAATCCGACGTTCTAAACTCTGTTCGCTTGAGCTTATAAGCCAGAATCAGTCATGGAATCATATTTTTCTCTAACAACAAATCAGTCACGAAAATAATAAGCGCTGCCAAACGAAGTCATGGCTCTATCCTATCTGGGGTTCTGGGAAAAAAAGCAAGCTGGAAAAAATAAATGACTGCGAGTAGAAGCAGGAGTTCGTACGTTCAGACGACGGACCGTTGATCCGTGAGGCACACAGTTTGACTGGGCCCGCCGGGCGGGCATCTGAAAGTTTTGACCCTACTGCAGTCTGCAGCGTTGGCGTTGCTCCTCTACCGACCTGCCTGCCATGCAATCGCCTACCGGCCACCGCCCACCACCACCAGAAATGTCTCCGCGCCGGCCTTCGTCCACTCGATCTCCAGCTGCTTCTCTTCTTTTCGTTTCCTTTTCTCGAGGTCAAAACTCAAAAACCAAAACCATATCGAGCCGAGGTCAACTCTGCTCGGGGGTTGACCTCCCATAAGTCCCTCCCATCCCCATACCTATAAATACGCGCGCAGCCGTGCACCGCCAAGGTCAGCCCGTGCCGGTGCCACTGCCATCTCCTCGAGGACGAACGCCAGTCACGAGCCTTGAACTTGAAGCCTTCATTCAAGAGAGGTCAGCTGAGAGCCATCTCAGGACTCACGAGGGAGGACCGGAGCCACGAGGCTGGGTGGGCCGCCTAGCTAGGAGGCTCGAGGCCGAAGCGAAAAGCTTCGGGACAGCACGCGCGCGGGGCGCGCCATGATGAGGCGCGCGGAGCCGGTCGGCGAAGCGGACTCGGAGCGGCGGCGCGGCGGCTACAAGGGCGTGCGGCGGCGTCGGTGGGGGAAGTGGGTGTCGGAGATCCGGGTGCCCGGCACGCGGGAGCGCCTGTGGCTCGGCTCCTACGCCACGCCCGAGGCCGCCGCCGTCGCGCACGACACGGCCGTCTACTTCCTCCGCGGCGGCACCGGCACCGGCGCGGGCGTCCCAGGCGGCGGAAACGGCGGCGACGTCGCGGCGCTCAACTTCCCCGAGCGCGCGGCGGCCGCGTACGGTGCCGGTGCCGGCGACGGGGGCCGGCTGTCGCCGCGGTCCGTGCAGCGCGTGGCGTCCGACGCCGGCATGGCCGCCGACGCGCAGCTCGTGGCGGCGCGGGAGAGCGCGCCCGCGCCCGCGCTGGCCCACGCCCATCGCACCGGCATTGGCATCATCGGCAGCGCGCACGGCGGTGGCGTCAGCGCCCGGCCGCGCGATCAGGATGCTGGTGACGCGTACACCGGCCGTGCGCACGCTAGCCTTCACAGTACGGGCGCGGGAAGGGAGCAACCTGCTGTCTCCGGGGAGATTAGCGTGGATGACATGGAGATTCTGATGTAACTAATATAACCAAAAAATTGATAGTACTGTCCGCAAAAAAAAAAGATGGTAGTACTGAAATTAGCGGATGCAATAAAACATCTTTTTTAACGAACAGTGTCTCGCTCTTTGCTGAGCCTGGCGTGCAATGCAAATACAAATCAGCAAATGCAGTGTTGTCAACGACTCAACGGTGGAGTCTGAAACGAACCCATCGAGACCAAATGCAACAGTTCGTTGGCAGGCGGAAAAGGATTTAATCCCAACTGACGACGGTAAATTTTGACTTGTCTGGTGGCTGGTGCAGCCTTGACATAGGGCGCGTTTAGTTCTCAAATTTTTTTTTGGGTTTGACTACTGTAGCACTTTCGTTTGTATTTGATAATTAGTATCTAATTATGGACTAATTAGGTTTAAAAGTTTCGTCTCGCGATTTCTCACCTAACTGTGTAATTAGTTTTGTTTTTCGTCTACATTTAGTACTTCATACATGTGCCGCAAGATTCAATGTGACACCTTTGGTTGAAAATTTTTGGAATCTAAACAGGGCCATACTTGTTTACCGGCCCCGGCGTTGTACTGACGGTGAGGTGAGGTGAGGCGAAGCCAACTCGGCTGCCGTAGTTTTGGACTTCTGGTCCTCGACTCGGTCGTGACTGTGAAACGACCGCAGGCTGCGTTGCAGTTTCTAGAGAAGGCAAGTCGACGATTGGAATCCTGACTGCGTGGTGTATGTATCATCACAGTATCCTGCTGCATCGTGTGGACTTATTTGGAGCACAGTGACACAGAGGATGCAGTAACAGTCATCAAGAAGCGTTGAATTGAACAGTCTTCTTGCCCACAGCAGTAACCCCGTGCAACGTCAAAATCCGTTCCAAATTATAGTTCGTTTGATTTTTTTAATTCTAAATTTGACCACTCGTCTTATTCAAAAATTTATGTTAAATATCACTTCTTTTGTTGTGGCCTGTTTTATTAATAAAATTTCTTCAAGAATGATTTAAACTTGAGGGCAAAAAAATCAAACAGGTTATATTTTAGAACGGAGGGAGTAACAGTACGCGAGAAGATGACAGAAAGACTTAGCACGCGCATACCGGCACGCAGGTCACGGACACAAAAACGCATCCGGGTGCCTTCTGAACTCCTGCCGATGTCGGATGTCGCCATCTGATCTCCCAAGCACCCGGCCTTAACGCACTCAGCAAGTCAGCATGCCATGGGCTCAAACGAAGTGCCTTCATGGTTGACCAAACAAAGGCAAATCCCTTTTCGGTGAATGGTGAGCACACGGTCGCTCGGATCATATCGTACCGGTACTCAGAACTGTATAGTTGGCCGCTTGCCACTAAGCATGCTGCATGCCTGAAACATCTGTTTCTGGACCATGCACAAGCCGAATCATACATACTGTACATAATAATATCAAAAGTCTCATCAGATGCCAGCACGCGCACCAGATGAAGTTTCAGCTTTGGGCACAGCAGGTAGGCAGGCAGGCGTTGCCATGCTCAAGTACTGCATCGTTCTTTCACTAGGTAAAAACAAGTCAAAGCAGTCCACATGCAATTACATCGAGCAGAGCAACCACACTGGCTACAAGCAGCCGAGGATTACTCAAATTATGTACAGATTGGTCACAGGGAGACCATCCCAAATGGCTAGGATGCAAACGAACAAAGTTTACATTCCATCTTGCTTCGGCTTTTGGCTCAGCTCTGAGTACTGGCCACCCATCAGCTGCAAAATCTCGGTCCACAAGCAGGAGGGGTCCATCGTCAACGCGTCGGTTATCAGGCCTGAGCTGCAGGAAGTCACCACCCAATATCCTGCATCGATCTCACTCAGCAGCTGGTCATGTTCCCAAGCAGAGTACCCAACATAGAACTTCAGGTCTTCAGGCTTAACCGTGCCATTCTTCATCAGACCACCAGCCTTCTCCAGGTCAGTCCTGAAGCCAAAGCAGATGCCAGGTACCACCTCTTCGAACCCCTTGATCGGTCTTCCCTCGGCCGTCCTCATCAGGAATATACTCATGTCGACAGGGCCTCCGAACAAGAGGGAACAATCACCAAAAAGGGTCGCTTGCTCGCCGAAGGATGGGTTCACATGCTTCATCTTAGTGTACAGTGGACGGTTCAGGATGATACCGAACGGGCCATCGTAGGCATCTCTTGAACCTAGTCTTAGGAGAAGGATGACAGTCCTCTCAAAGGTTCCATTGCCATCAAGCTCTTCAGTGGCGACCAACACACATCCAGACTCTGGCATAGGAATAGAATGAGCCCACTTCCAGGGAAGATGATATACTGCTCCATCCTGAGCTGTCTGTTGTGGACTATTTTGCATCCGTTTGCTCCTGGTTTGGATGCAAGTTAGGGAAAAATAATTAGGACCAGGTCAATGAGAGTTTCTTAACAAAAACACCAATTAGCTTCAGGCAGAGACGATTTTTTTTTTAATTTTAACACTTTTTGAAAACTAATTTTAAATCTAACGCTGTCGGTTTTTTTTAAACTAACACTTTTGGCCGCGCCTATTGCCCTGGCGCGGCCAAATGCCTGTGCCGCGCCATGCATGGTGGCGCGGCAGCGGGCTGACGTGGCGACGACCGGATTCGCTGACGGCTGATGTGGCGGGGCCTGCCGCGCCACTAATCTTGACGCGGCAGTGCCGCGCCCTAATCCGTGGTGCGCCAGAGCCGAATATAACCCCCGCGGCCAGTCCCGCGCCTGCCCGAGCAGCAAACCGCGCCCGCCCCCCGCCCAGCCCTCCGTTGCCGCCTCCCTCCATTCTCTTCCATTCCCCGGCCGCCTCCCTCCTTTTCCGTCCTCGTTAAAGGTAATGACGCACATTTTATTTTCGTTTGAATGGTGGATAGGATTTTATGAATGAGAGTTAAGGTTAGGAGAAAAAATATATTTGGGAACTATGGGCTACGGTTTGAAGGAAGATATTAGTTTGATTTTGTCAATATTAAGGTTAATTATTTAGTTAGAAGTATGTTTATCATGTATATTTTTGTTGCTATAAGTGTTGGTTACATTATTTTGGTTACAATGCAAATGATTATATTTTACATTAATTTGCGTTGTTTTGATTGATGTTTAATTTGAGCCGTTTTATTAGATGGAAGACATATTTCGGGAGCAGTTATGGCAAAAACGGGGTCGTCCTGAAGAATTGTACCCCAACGAGTCTAGCAAAGATGCCCCCGTCCCTCCTGAACTCTATGTCCCTAACTGTGACTATGGACGTCCGACCGACGTGTTTCAATCGAGACATCCAGACACAGCGGCTCGTTGCTTCTACACGTGCAGTCGTTTTAATGTAAGTAATTGTTTCCGTATGTTTTTCTTCTTCATTTGTATTATTAGGTTAATAATATTTTGTTGAATTTTTGTTGTGTAGGCCCATGAGACGTGATTTTTCTTCCAGTGGATCGACGGTGCAGACAAGTTTGACCCCAGGTACCTCCTTTTCGACGATTGATGGAGAGGGCGACATCCACGAGAGCACTTCGAGCGGTGGATTCCACCTCCCCCTAACCCCCCTCCAATGACGGCTAAGGAGAAGCACTTAGCCGCAGTTAAACGACTCAAGGAACCTCCTCTGTGCGATTGCGGAGACTGAGCTGTGATAAACCCTGACAATACGTTAGAGTTTGTGTGTCCAAACAAGCATAAAGTAAGTGCAAAGTGTATGTGTTGAAATGTTGAGCTATATGTGTTCATGTACTAATGTCACGTTATTTAGGTGTATTCAATGACGAAGTGTCGTTTCAAGGAGTGGTTGTATGGTCCTAAGAACAAATGGCCCGAAGAACCTCTAAAGGCAAAGCAAAAGAAGAAAGAAAGGTTAATTTACAAAGCACCGCCAGTCAAGTGCGAATGTGGTGTTAAATCCAACTACGGTCTAGTCCCTTCGGAACTTAGAATATGCCATTATTGTAGCCATATGATTGACTAGGATGAGGTTGGTTATTTTTGTGGTAACCATGAAATCGTATTTTGTTTCTTTTGTTAAGACATATA
Organism: Miscanthus floridulus; assembly: GCF_019320115.1. Classification (NCBI taxonomy): domain Eukaryota; kingdom Viridiplantae; phylum Streptophyta; class Magnoliopsida; order Poales; family Poaceae; genus Miscanthus; species Miscanthus floridulus. The sequence goes on along the minus strand of NC_089584.1, from coordinate 140,311,355 downwards.
TGATATAATTTTTTGTTTGAACAGAGCACTAGGAAATGCAGGTGGGAATGTTATGATGGTCAAGCTAAGTTCTTGGATGAACTGAAGGGGAGGTAAGTAATTGCACGGAAGAGGGGATATGGACCTGACTACGTCAACCTTTTCGTTAAACATCACAAAGACAAAATGCATAAGTTTGCTAGAGAACGCGGTATTTGTAACCCGATTGACGTTGGGCTTGAGAAATGGGGATTGGAGAGACGGATGACATTAGAGGAGGAGAGGGCAAAGGAGGCAAGAGTACAGATACAGGTTTTGAACGAGCATGTTGTTGCATTATGTGCCAGTGAGTGCTTGAAAGCCTTTTTTTCGTTGCATGATTTTAAATATAATATAATCGCGTTGCTAACTGATTGTATTTTATACATGAAGGGATTGGATGCAGCGAGGACCATGCTGCAGAGGTGGCTCGTGTAAGGTACGAGGAAAAGAAGTAGATGAGCACAGAAAGCGAGCTGGTCGCACTGTTGAATCACCGATTGTGTTGTCTGATTAGGGGGACGAGGATAAGGATCACACTATCAGACTCAGCGAGCTCATCGCTCTAGCAGAGGCGGGCTTGCAGGCGGAGGAGGCTGATGACGACACTGGTAGACTGAGCGAGCTCATTGCTCTAGCAGAGGCGAGACGTCGCGTTCTTCACTCAGGCCGCAGATGAAGCAGAGGCCGCTTACTACAGGCGAAAGGCAGATCAGGGCAATGCAAGTGAGGCTAGCCATAGCTACAGGGTTGTGGTTGAGAATTGGTACTCGGATGACGAGTTGCTTACTTAGTATGTTTCTGACTGAGAGTTTTTGATTGCGTCGTCTGTTAGTTTCATGCTTTATTAATAATCAATGTAGCTATATAGTAGAAATTCCATTGTGTTGTCTTATATTCCATTTGAGCTACTAATGTATTGTACCCATATATCATGTACTCGGATTACCCATGGTCGATCTTAAGTGATCACATCTGTTTGTATCATGCGTTGAGAATTTCTAAAACGAACGTAATTGAGTGAAATTATCTCGAATATAGGTTCTGCCGCGCCATAGTCCACGGCGCGTCAGTGACGCGCAATAGACCATGTTCTATGAAGCAAATAAATGGACGACAAGTTGCAACATAACATTTTCATTGGTTTATGAGTCTGCAAGTTTTCGAGGACAATATTCGTTCGACATAAGTTCAATGTAACGAACTAAGTCCCAGAAATGTAAGGATCCCTCGAACGCCACTTGGAAACCTCGTCGTCTGGTGGAAGAAGGGGGTCGTCGTACTCCACCTCAAGAAGAGGATACAACTGGTGCAGCGTGATCTATTTGCGTGAACGACCAGAACACACGATAGAGTACATACCTCAATGGGTCCCGAAAACACATACCTCCGATGTCCACAAACCATTTCAAGCCAGGGTTGTAGTAATGCATTGCACATAAGATGCGGGGCACCCTGTTGTACGCTTCCTCCCAACTACCCCATCGAATCGTCAGAGCAATTTGCTTAGCACGCCAAGCCTTTCCGTATGTCACATCGTACTTAACGAATCCAGATATGGACTGTTGTAAAGAAGACACCGAAATGTCATTATTGTCATCAACGAGCCCCAATATACTACGGACAAGGTAACGTGCAGTGAGCTACTGATGATTTTTCTTTCCCCTATTGTCTAGGCAAGTGTGTGGTTCGACAACTTTAGTTATCCTCCACTTGCCATCACTCTGTCTCTTTCGTGCATTTAACCCCCACATACAACCGTTTTTGCATATCACGTGGTACCTCAACTCCTGGTCCGAATGAGTGATGGTGTACGGCCTATGGTGGTACACAACATAGTCCTAAAGGAAGAGTTTTATCTCTGACATTGTGTTGAATATCATCCTCTTCCTAAGGGTTTCTTTCTCATGATCATACAATGAATTCCTACACATCTGGAGACCGGTGTCACAAAGTGTCATATCCGTCATGCTGATATCCCTATAGTTTGGAACGCCCCTGAAAGGTACGTTCTTGGACCTTAGTTGCTCAAGCTCAGTCGCTGTGTAAGGTGATGGTGGAACATACTGCTGCACTTCGCTAATTCTGCCCCATGAATCATAGGGGGTATCATTTGCAACCAAATCTGTGACTAGTCTACCCTGAGTCTAGACACCATGCAAAACCTCAGTTGATACTGGTAATGGCATAGTATAAACCGGTACTAGCATGACATCTGCCGATGTTGGCACAACATCTGTATCTCCTTGGTCATCATCTGAATCGTCTGAATCACTGCTAACTACATCACCGATCCTGTCCTCCTCCTCCTGCTCCTCCTCTTTCCGTTCGAACTCATTCACATCGAAGTCATTGCTTATACAACCTACTACAGATGAATGAAACTGCTCCTGCGTCAACTGACCGTCCAAATCCATGTTATCCTGAGTTGCTTCCCCTTCGACCCCTATTTCTTGTTCATTGTCTCCAAAACCATCAATGGACGGGCCTCCCTGAACACCCTGCATCCTATACCCATTCTCCACCACTACCTCAGCCATGGAGACATTAGAACCTTGGAGAATCCTAGTGTAGCGGGACCAGTGAGCAGGGTCACGCAAGAGCATGAGGATATAGTATGCCCTAGTCTTTCTAGTATCAAACATCTCCTTCAGTGTGAAATCACCGTCAAACTTTGCATTCAAACGGACACAAATGTCGTTGAAGCTAGGAGATTCATCAAACCATTCCAATTCTTCTTACATATCCTCAAACATACCATCTTCTTTCCTAACACTTCCTCCGTATAAAACTTTAACACAACAATCCATCTGCAAAAGCATTTCAAAAAACTTCATCAAGTGGCGAAATCGTCATACGTAATGTCCATAGTAATATTAATACCTATTCTAATTATAACTATACTAAATAATCTAATATTAACATCTATACAAGGCTAACTACAATAACTAATTAGACTAAATCCAATATATAACTAGACTCAATAACTGTACTAACTAAACTACCTAACTTTACTATCTATACTAACTAAACTAACTTTAGTAATTATTCTAACTATACTTTACTAATTTTACTAACTTTATTATCTATACTAACTACATTAGGGGAGTACCTCGCGGCAGCGGCGCTCGTCCTCGCGGCGGTGGCGCGGTAGACCGGGCCGGGAGGCGCAGGCCTCGGCGGGCAGCCGCCGTGCGTGGCCGGAGGCGGTCGCGGCGGCTGCACCGGGCGGCCGGCGGCCGTGCCGTGTCGGCGTTCATGGCACGGTGGCCGGCGTGCTCGGTGGCGGGCAGGCGCAGGCGGACGCGGGCGCGGCGGCCAGGCGCGGGGTTTGCTGCTCGGGCAAGCGGGACTGGCCGCGGGGGTTATATTCGGCTCTGCCGCGCCACGGATTAGGGCGCGGCACTGCCGCGCCAAGATCGGTGGCGCGGCATGCCCCGCCACGTCAGCAGTCAGCGAATCCGGTCGTCGCCACGTCAGCCCGCTGCCGTGCCACCATGCATGGCGCGACACAGGCATTTGGCCGCACCAGGGCAATAGGCGCGACCAAAAGTGTTAGTTAAAAAAACCCGACAGTGTTAGATTTAAAATTAGTTTTCAAAAAGTGTTAAAATTAAAAGAAAATCGCATAGACAGGCTACTCTTTGCTAAAGGAGAATAAAAAGGGATCTGATCTGTAAATTGGTCAAATGTAATTGGGACAACAAAAATGTGCATAAGACATTGGGATGTATTAGAAACAGGGCATTGAAGATCTTGTTACACTACATGATGGAGACAGTCTAGCAGTATGATGTTGTTTGAGGTGAAGAAATTCACATTTTTGTCTATCTATATAAGATGTGACTTCGACACTACTACTCGGGAGGAGAAAGATATTAGTTTCGAAGGTCAAGTATTGCCTAGGAAGGATATCTTTCGATATTTATGATCAATGTTACAGAGAGACGGGGATATTGATGAAGATGTTAGCCATAGAATCAAAGCAGGGTGGATGAAGTGGCGCAAATCATCTGATGTCCTATGTGACAAAAGGGTACCACAGAAGCTAAAAGGCAAGTTTTATAGGACGACGATTAGACCTGCTATGTTGTATGGTGCAGAATGTTGGCCTACGAAAAGAGGACATGTTCAACAGATAGGTGTCGCGGAAATGCGTATGTTGCGTTAGATTTGCGGTCATACAAGAAGGGATCGAGTTCGAAACGATGATATACGTGATAGATTAGGCGTAGCACCAATTGAAGAAAATGTTGTCCAACACCGGTTGAGATGGTTTGGACATATCCAACGGAGACCTCCAGAGGCACCGGTGCGTAGTGAAATCCTAAGCCAGGATAGTAACGTAAAGAGAGGCAGAGAAAGACCGAAGTTGACTTGGGTAGAAGCAATAAAAGGAGACTTGAAAGGATGGAATATACCCAAAGACTTAGCCTTAGATAGGAGTGCTTGGAAAACAGCTATTCACGTGCCTGAACCTTGATTGCTTCTGCTGGGTGCCTGGGTTTCAACTCTAGCCTACCCCAACTTGTTTGGGACTTAGAGGCTTTGTTGTTGTTGTCGTCGTCGTCGTCGTCATCTATCTATATACAACGTTAGATAAGAGGTTTAACGTAATGTGGAATAGTGAATACTTGCAGCGAGAACCATAAAGAAGTCCTAAATAAAAGTACAGGATCAGCACATAGATGATAGTGAGAAAAAATGTTTCAATTAACTGAGGAGTTGAGGATGGCCAAGTCTCAAATTTCAACTTTCTCCAAAAAGGAGGGAAACACCAGAACAGCAGAGAAAAATTATATTCATTAAGTTGAAAAACTGACTGTGGAATAAAATACATTTTGTACCATGGAGAGTCTTAAGTTTTCAAAGTCTCATGAGTTCGTTTCAGAGGTTGTAACATGTAGGTACAATGTTAGGGGATTATAAAGTGCAAGTCAATCTTCAGAAATTGACCCATTGTCTTCTTTCCTTTATGACACTAACAAATGAAAGTAACTGAGGAAAAATGGTAGCGCGAGCTTTTATGAAATTTCATTTTAGATTCTAACGCCATTCCTACATAATCGCTAAATAAGCTATACTGAAGGTGCCTGTCAAAATCTTTTGTCAAACTTTCTAGTACAGATGAAATAGCAAAGACCAGAAAGTTTGGTCTTACCAACGTTGGAATCACGAAGCTTGCTCTCACATCTCGCCAATATGACAAGTTGCTAGGTATATACATTGTGTCACTTGATTTTGGTTCGTCCTGATTTTGGCTTGTTCCATTTGCAGCATCTCCACTGGGAGTAGATGCATCACCTTTTCCTGCATGCAGAAATGAGGTGTCAGAATTCACCAGCGCAACATACTACAGGGAAATTCAAATACAGCCTTTGTACCCAACATTTTAAGACACATCAACAAAGAACTATATAGTATCTTAATAATGTATATATCTGATGTAGACAAAACATGGAAAATGCCAACAGTGCATAGCCAAAAGTTAATAATTATGCATTACATAGAAGTAGCACTTGGTGATGTACTTTCTACTGAAATGTAGTTATGTAGAGATATCAATCCTTAAAATTCTGATTAAGCAATTGACACATGAATGAAACACTGCGGCTGGAAAATTCAAATGCAGCAATGGGAACCCCACGATTTCTATATACAGAATTCGAGATCAGTACGGCTACTGCAGTAAAGTACTCCCTCCATCCCAAATTGTAAGTCATTCCAAGAATCTTGGAGAGTCAAATTTTTTCAAGTTTGACTAAAATTATAGAGAGAAACACAAAGATTGATGACATCAAATAGGTATAATATAAAAATATAACTAATAAAGAATCTAATAATACTTACTTGGTATGATAAATATTATTATTTTGTTATATAAATTTGGTCAAACTTGAAAAACTTTGACTCTCCAAGATTCTTGGAATGACTTACAATTTGGGATGGAGGGAGTAGTTTTCAATTATTAAGTGCACCAAAAGTGTCTCAAACTCCAAATGCCATCGAGCTCAAAACATACCCAAATTCCATATCACCATAACAACTAGAAATCCAGTGAGACATGTAAACCTTTGCATCACAAATTGTACAGTAACCAACAGGACCTCGATGCAAAGGCCACAAACAATTTCATCATCGAGCGCCAATAATTTCAATCCGCACCCAATCTACAAACGTTGACCGCTTCCCACATGCGAATCACCTAGATCCTGCTCCAATCGCACAGATCGACAAAGCATCAGGAGCTCGGCCAAGAGGACCTACCAGAAGAGGAGGCCTTCTTCCTGGGCTCGTCGCCGTCCTCTCGGCCGTTGTTGCCCTTCCTCCCCGACGCGCTCACCGCCAACCTCGGCCACCGCGCCGGCTGCCACCTCCACCTCGTCGGCCCCACAGCCAGCGAGCTGATACCGGCGGCCAGCGGGGACCGCGCCGCCGGCTGGGGATGCCTCGGCGTGAGGCAAGGCCCACCGGCCTTCAGGTTGAGGGCCCACATGCCTGTGGCTGCGTGGAGGCCGGTGGGTGGAACACGGGGACGGCGTCCGGACTTCGGAAGTTCGGATCCGGAGTGGAAATAGACAAGCAACGCAAGCACTGGGTCCCTATGTGGCTGACCGATTGTGCTATTCCAATTAATAATGAGCTGTGCTATTCCAATTAATAATCAACTATGGCCTCTTCGGTTCATACGGAATGGAGCCTGAAATGATTCCAAACCACGAATGTTATGCTAATTTATACTATACTAGGTAGTATATTCGTGTGTTGCTATAAAATAACTAACAATTTATACTAAAAACACACGGATCGTACGATAAGATAACAATACTGTAAAAATTAAATAGCAACGTTAAAGTGACATTTAATCTAAAAAAACAAAGTTTATGAATTTAACACAGTCGCGGAATGCGCGACGTCGCAGGCTCACAAACTCTACTTTATAAACCTTTCTGTTATGCGGCTAAGATAATGTTTTATATTTGTACGAAGAAATCTCCGATATCAATTTCTTTCATTGTAATCCATTTATCTGGACAATGTTTGAGGTGAGGGCACGGTTATAATTTTTAGTAGCTTTGCGATATTGTCCGAAGCTATGAGATGATTGATGTCTTGCAATGACCCTTCCAGAGATTGAGTCGAATCCAACCTAAAGCATCAGAACCATGCATCTTTTTCTGGACGGGCTTCACTTCGGATGCGCCGGTACCAATATCAACGATCTCCAATCGATGGACCAAGTCGTATGAATCTTCATACAATGACTCGGACATATAGATTTTGTTCTCCTTGTATTTAGATACACTTGTTCCACTGAAGCTTTCATTGAAATGTTTAGACACGAACAATGTCTGATCACCGATGTCCCTCACCCTGGACCACTCCGGCGTACGGTCGTTGAGGTTGCACTTGTAGACCGCGCTACTGTAGGTGAAGCTCTGTGTCTCGTGGAACGTGCTTACCATGGCACCCACAATATGCAGCTCACCGTTTGATTCCAGGTAGCTACGGTGGTAGAGCCCCGCAGGTGGCGACAACGATAGCAGCAACGTCGCGGTTGGAGTAGTGTCGGCGGCGTTGCTGCTGCAGACGGAGATTTCTCCAGTGCAGTCGATCGCCAAGAACTTGTCTTGGCAGTGGACGATGGACCCCACGGAGAACTCCAGTTTGGTGTCGAGCAGCGTCCATGCGCTGTCGACTCCAACCCGGAAGAACGTGGCCTCCGTGGAGCACCCAAGCATGGCCATGGCCACGCACTCACGGCCGACGATGTCAGGCGGCGTCGAGAGCACGATCTCATGGAAGAACATGTCCCGCATGTCTTCTATCTTGATGGCTCTGCCTGCGGCATCCGCGTCCCCGTAGCCGTTGGTGGGATGGAGGACCCACCGGCTATGGACCCTAGACACGCGTTCCGATGAGGATGCCGCCGCGACGTGTTCGCCTGCTGGTGGGAGGTCAACGCGGGGAGCACAGGCACCGGCGAATGGATTCAGCAGCGTCACGGACGCCGCCTCGTCCATGAGCGCCAGCCACCCACACAAGGAGCCGCACGCCACCTTGCCGCACACGTCGGACAGCATCTTGGACAAGACCTTCTTCTCCGAGACACAGTAGAAGCCGACATGGTCTGAGTTGGGGTCGAATGGGAGCAGCAGGAGCAGCCCGAAGGTCGCGAACGGGACGACGGTGCACCATGGGGAGCAAGCGGATCGAAAGGACGCTGCGTCGTGGCCTGACGCGAGATGCTGCCCGATGGACTCGAGGAGATCCTCTAGCAGACCAGATCTCGAGTCAGGGAGAGGTAGGGACCTTCTCTTAGGATTGGGAGGCTGAGTCATGAAAGACATATGACATCAACTATTGTTCACGCAAGAAATGGTGTCTGGTGTCTACTGTCGCGATGGACCATGGATTAGGGAACAGGGATATGGGGAAAGGATTCAAAATGAACAGACCCAAGGGCAATTTCAGTAAAAAACAGCAAGCGAGGGCAATGGAACACGTGAGCATGAAACCAAATGAAAGGAGGAAAAAGCTGTCCCTTTTGCAAATGAAAAGAGGGGAAGTAATTAAATGTAGGCAGATTTGGCAAGGTTCTCAGAAATACAAAGATGTTCCTTTTGTCTTAATTCTCTTTCCTTCTGTGTTAATTCTCTTTCCTTTTGCTCGTTGCCATGTATGCTGGTGCATGCAAACATGCAATATGTATATGGATATCACAATAATTTTCTACTTCCTATTTTACCATGATTCCTCTATCACATGGCAGGCAATATTCAATCAAGCAGCATGCGGGAGATGTCGTGGGATCGCAGGCGTGGGCAGACGGACGAACCAAAACAAATGTCACGCCAAAAAATATCCACACTCTGTTCTTTTTAGTTTATACTATATTGATCACCTACAATGAATCCCGGTGAAATGAGGGCTAAACGAACAAGCCCTTAATATGAATGAAAATAAACTCAGATCCACGGGGTAAACAATTCCCAGGCATTCTGCTTAAGGGCTAATTTGGAAGCGAGGAAGGCACACCAAGGATATAAAACACTCTATGAAAAACTAAATAAGTTATTCAAATGATATCCCATAGATTTTTCACTCTTTTTCTCAATAGGATTTCAGTTTCCAAAGTAACCTAAGATAGAAGATGATCTTCTCACGAAAATCCGAAAAGCACCCGAACTCATTGTCTCACCTATACACAGCGGCACCACAGCTCGCGTAAGACTGGTCCGGACCTAGACCTCTGCTTTAGCGTGGGACAAGCGAGAGGAATATTTACCATGAGAGAGGTGGGGAATCGAACTCCCAACCCGAGACTTCTCACCACTGGGATGCTACCAATCGGGCTACAGCCCATCCTCTTAATAAGAAAGAGAAAGAGTTTACCGGCACTATCTCTTTATTTATCATTTGTAATAACATCTTTGGACACATCTACAACATTGCCATCTAGATCTATATGATAAATGTCGTAGTTTTTATCTCATGAGAGCATATGTTATTCTCTTTAACTTGTAATACACTAAATTTTTATTTACATATTCTAATGGAATCAAATTACCATGTTTCTATAATTTAAAATTTGAACTTAGCTATTTACTAATTATAATTTATATGGAGTGTTTATTTCATTTTTTACTATTCATTTGGAGAGATCAAACTTTCATAGTTTGTATTCAATTTGCATTTACTTATTTGTTTTACATGTACTCTTTTATCTAGGTGTTATTTTTCATTAAGTTGTTACTCCTAATTCGAATTTATTATTTATTAACTGTAGGTATCAACTACGTGGTTTCACCCGAGCCTTTAGATCATTGATTTGGTTTAGCATAAACTGCTAGAACATTAGAAAATTCAGATGTATATTTCTTCTTTTGTAATCTCATACTTTTCTAGATCTTACTATTTATTAATTATATTTACCATTAATTCTTTGGTTTAATCTAAGTTATTAAATTATCATAAAATGTATCAGTTTAGGTTCTTCTTTGGAAGCTATTTATAATTTAAGATGATAGATAGTGTCGGTGTTTCAAATCACCGACTAGTAAATTTATAATTTGCACGTCTGGCCTGGATGGTGTGCTCGGAGGACATAATGATTTATATTGGTTCGGGCGGAATGTCCATACGTCCAGTCTGCTGCTGCTCGTGTTATCAGCACTAGTTTATAGTAGGGGTTACAATCGGATGAGAGAGAGTAGGTCCCAAGTCTCTGGTGAAAAGGTCGAATGGAGTTGAGTCTCCTTGAGCTCGTTGAGTTGTTCAGCGTGCCCTTCATGGAGCGTCATGCTTTCCGTTTTATAGATGAAGGGAAAGGCACATGTTACACGAGAGAGAGAAACATGGAGGAAGAAGGCCTTCGGGGTCACGGCGCTCTTCATCTTCTTTACGTAGGTCCCGCCGGTCCTATAGATGATGACGGGATGGCTTCACGTAGCAAACCTATTCATCACTGGCGCTATACGGGGGCGTTGTTAGCCGGTTGTGGCGCTCCATTCTGTCCCGACGGGCAGCATGGTTAGCAGATACCCCCATCGGAAGTCATACGGGGATTAGGTAGCATAGCGCCGACACGCTCGACACTGTTGGCGATGTGAGTCCTCAGGTATGGCCCGTCGTGGCCATGGATCACGTCAAGACACGCCTACTCCCTTTCTGGTATCAGAAGTTTGATCCTAAGTTCGTACTCTTAGACTCGTAGTGGTTGGGGGCGGTACGGACCCTAGTCAGGCGAGGCGGAATCCCCCTTTGAGGGGTCTGGCGAGGTAAAGTCCACGCCTGAGGGGTCGGGCGAGATGGAGCCCGTACCCTCAGGGTCAGGCATGACGAAGCCCACACCCTCAGTGTCGGGTGAGATGGAGCCCACGTCCTCGAGGTCAGATGTGACGGAGCCCATGCCCGAGTGGTCTGGCAAGATGGAGCCTGTACCTTCGCGGTCGAGCGAGACCAAAATATGCTCTTGACCATTCGGGCAAGTTAGCGTTCGCGGCCATCAACTTCCTTCTTCCATGTATCCCTAATACTGGTACCCAATAGTAGCCCCGAGCCTGCAAAGGAGTAGGATACTCCTTTGAAGGCTTTTTCAGATGGAAGGATTCTGAGGGTCTTGATCTCCCTTTGCGGGCCACGGAATGTTTTGGTAGGGTCGTGATTCCTTTCCGTATTCGGTCCCTCCCTAGGATCCGATCGATCTGCCATTGTCATGCCACTGCGTATTCGGTCTCCTTGCGAGTCCAACTTCCCCCGAGCCCCCGCACGTAGCAAGGGTCTGGTCGAGGGGTCAGCTCGTCTTGTGGTCGTCCTCCCTCATGCATTTTTTTGTTAAAATGGAGGTGCTGAGCCATGCCATGTTTTTTCTCGATGAACGAATCATGGTGAACAGTGAGCTGTTAACGGGCTAGTTCGAGTAGGGCCTCGGCTTTTCGTTCACGAGGGTCCAGCATGGGTCAGCTAGTGACTGACTCCAGATTTCTAACGGCCAATCCATATAGTTCTTGGGTCCGTTTGACCGGTTCCAAGGGTTTATTGCCTCTCTTCGAAGAAAAACCATGGACCGTGCTCCGGCCAAGACCCTAACGTGGGTCGGGATTAGTGCTGGATATCGAGCCAGCTCTGCTCGGCTTGGTCCAGCTCGAGCTGGCTCGTTAGGCTAACAAGCCAGCTCAGTTCGGCTCGTTAATATTACGAGCTAGAGGTGCAGCTCAGCTCAGCTCGTTACCGAGCTCGAGCTGGCTCGTTTAGCTCATGAGCTACAACAAAAAAATAGGACACATATGCTATAATGTTTATGCTACATTAATTCCAGAAGGTGGCGTCCACCATTATGCAACCATACATGATTAATACATATCAAGTGCATCAAAAGTATCAACCATGCAACATAGCTGGTCCTTCCATGATCATGCAGTTCCATCATACTAACTAGTTGATTGCCACCACAAACTTAAGAAAGTCCACAGATTCAATGTCAGCATCATCATCTTCTCTCTATAAAACAATCCATAAAATCAATATTTAAGTACCACAACAATTATAAAATTAAAATTCATATGAAACAACTAAAAATAAGGATTACATACCAATAGAATAGGTGTACACTTCTAGGTCAGCAACATCATCTTCTAGATTCATGGTCGTGGGCTGATAGGCCTCAGCTCATTTCAGCTCATGAGCAGCTCATGAGCTGGCTCAAGCTGGCCCGTTAAAATAGCGAGCTAGACTTCCAGCTCAACTCGTGAAAAAAGTTAAAATGATCTGAGCCGAGCCGAGCTGAGCCGGCCACGAGTCGAGCAAGTTGGTGAGCCGTGAGTATTTTGTCCAGCCCTAGTCAGGATGCCCGTGGCGCTCATGCACCTGGGTATCGGCCGCTAGCGGGCCCATCCCTTACCACCCCTCACTCTAAAGGTGCCCTGGAGCAGTTTGTGAACCTGTCGGTGGGCCAACCTTTGAACTCCTGGGCCTTAAGGAGTCGTGGGAGTGTTTTTAGCTCTGTATTCCTTCTTACCTGCGATGGTTTTTGGGCCAACGAGGGGGCGAAACGCTGCCCCGGCGCGCCCTTCGAGGAGCGACTAGGGGTGGCGTGTGCACGATTCCTAAGGAGGTGATGTGACGAGGCACGACAGATGCATCAATCTAGGAGGATGGTTTGCCCCTCGCTCTTGCGCCGCCAGTGAAATCCTTGTTCTTCCGCCCTTGCTCTTCTGCTATCAGTGAAGCTTTTGTTCATCCACCCTTGCTTCCCATGGAGTTGTGGCATCACTCCAACGTCACCCACGTGCGCATGGAGGGCCTTGTTAAGCACGGCCTTCTCCATGGGAGGACCGACGCGGCGGAGTGGCTCGTGCCAAGTCATGAGGAGGTGCCAGCGCCGCCCGATGACTACATCGTGTCCTTCGCACCCTTCCATGAGCGTGTACTCGTGATTCCTCCCTACCCATTTGTCGGGTTCATAAACCTAGGGTCCCTCAGGGACCGGCTTCCACGCCAGGGCTCGGCCCAGGAGGACTGCCTTATTTTCTTCTAGACCGGCCCGAGAGTCTAAATTCAACAGACCAGAGCACTCGCTTGAGGCCCTGGCTACCTTCGGCCCACCTTTCTGACCGGAGCACTAGCTCAGGCTTAGGCCAACTCCGAACGGCCTCTCCGATCGAAGCGCTAGCGTCAGGCCCTGGCCGCCTTCGCACGGCCTCCACTTAGAAAGCCTGACCCGAGGACCGCCTCCGACTCTGACCCCGTGTCTTTGACCGGGGTTCATAGAAAACCCTGCCCACCGCTATTCTCTGACTGGCACGCCAGAACCAACTGGGGCCATCCGACCGGGGATGCCCGCTCGAAAAGAACCAGAAGGCGTACGAAGGAAGGCAAGATGGGGCTCGCAAGTCAAACCACGGCACCAGGGACCATACCCTATGGAATAGTAGTTTGCAACCGCCCTGCCACAAACAGTATTGTAGGCACCGACATTTACCTCTACAGTATTATAGGCGCCGGTCAAAACACCCGTACGGTAAGACCCCCCATGTGCCTCTGGGCATCAATAGTATTGTGGGCGCCAGAATTCACCGTACCAGGTGAATGTGGTAAAGCCATACCTCCAGTTGGCGAGACAGCATTTTTGTAGGTACCGACGTCCTCCAGTCTTGAAGAAAGCAGCTCAACCTCCCACATGTGCCTGACATTCTGTAGTGACATCAACAGTATTGCGGGCGCTCACCATTATCCCGTCCTTGTCGGCGTGGGCAACAAGGCTTATAAACGTCTGTACTCTCTCTCCCTCTCACTTGTAAAGCCATCCCCTTCTTCTATAAAAGGGGATGTGCTCCCTCCAAACATAGGGAGTTAACCCAAGTCGACTTCTTCAAGTTCAGGTTTAGGGTTGGACACTCCGTTCATAGCATAGCTCCTATCGATCTCGACCCTTCCTACCGGACCGACCGGACACCCCATCTCTCTCTCTCTCGTTTGTAACCCCACTACAGACTTCGAGCACCTAGGCTTAGGAATAAAGTCACCAACCGACCTACACTGGACGTAGGGCACATTGCCTGAACCAGTATAAATCCTGTGTCATTGAGTTCTAGGCCACCTCTGATCACAACGTACAACAAAACTACAAATATTTACTAGTTGGTCACTTTCTGAACTGACAGTTGGTGCCGTCCATGGGGAAGACGCTGTACGTTCAACACTTTTCTGGTAATCGGATGGCCCATTTTTCCGCCACCCCCGCCGTGGCGGGCTCGGGCAATACGATTCGCTTCGGCTCGATAGAATTTCCCGCACTCTCATCCATCGGGATGCGGGTTCCACCTGTCTTCAAGCCTTCCTAGGCCTTCCACTTCGGAAGCCTAGACTTCATCACCGACCGGCTTGGCGTACTCCACCTCCGTGAGAAGGCGCACGTTCCGGCACCCATCGAAAGGGCACCCTCCATCGACTCCGGGACGCGCGACATCGACGGCGCGGCGTCTACGCTTCTATCCAAGCAAACTCTCTGCTCAAACCACGCTGTAAGTTATACGCGTACTGTTACTTACTCTTCATTTACTATCCCTAATCGAGCACCCAGAGAGACTGTGTCGTCCATGCCGCAAACACTGCACGATCGGTTCCCCTACGGCCTCGCATCCTCTACGGATACGTACGCCCGGGGACTCCGAAGGGTGCTGGTGCCTTTCCCCCTCACATCCGAATTCATGGGGAATGGCAGGTTGTGCTCCTATCACTTCCCACAAACCCTTGGATGGTGAGGGCATGAGCGACGATTCCAGCGTCGGCGATGTGGCACCACGCCACCGTCCGTCTCAGGAGTGCGCCATGGCGGACGCTCTGGGACAGCCGCCGGTGGTTGTGGAATCTGCATAGACTCACACCCCTCCGGACCCGTGTGCAGAGGCCCTCACATCTGTGCAAGCGCACGCCGAGGAATTGCGACAACGGCGGCAGAACTAGCCGCCACCTACGCCGGCTCAGTCGGCCTAGCACGTCGCGCCCCACGCACATGGCCTGGCGAGTGGCGCCTGGGGTCGCACCCGTCAGGTCCAACGCGACATCGTGAATGAGGGAAACAATGTCCCACAATTCACCCAAGCTGGCCAGAATATCGCTGCTGCAGCGATGCTCCTACGTGGTGTTCCCAAGCCCATCAACCCTTAGGAGCGGGCAGTCCACTGGAACCTCTGGGTTTTAGTAGAAGCCGCCGCCGTCCAACAGGCGGAAAGGTCCATGTCATGACTTCGACGCACGCTCTCTCTCCCCACCAAGGGTACGAGGACACGCCAGACAGATCGCTCCATTCGCTTGCCGCTACAGCCACCAAGACCGGCTCGGAGTGCGGTAGTCGCGCCATGGTCTGACCGGGCGCCTGCTCTGCACCTACCATTGGTACACGAGCGGCCCAATCCGCACCAGGACGCCCGTAGCACCATTGGCGACTGGCATCGGTCCCAACAAAATAACACTATCCACAATACGAATGCTGGCCAAACCATCAAGGGAACCGACGAAGCGCGCCCCAGGCGCAGTCACTGGCCAGACGATCGGAGCCCCAGCCCCAAGGGCCCAGGTCCTTGGGCCTTCAGCCGGCGCATCCGGAAAGCACCGTTCCTGCAGCGTTTCTGGCCACCCACCAACATTACTAAATACACTAGGGAGACAAACCCAGGCATTTGGCTCGAAGACTTCTAGCTCGCCTATCGGGCCGGAGGAGTGGACGATGACTTCTTCATCATTCAATATCTTCCCATGTTCGGGCGTGGCTCGAATTCCTTCCGCACGACAGCATCCGTGACTAGGCAGACCTCAATAGGGTCTTCGTCGGGAATTTCCAAGGGATGTACGTCCAACCGGGGAACCCCTAGGACCTCAAGAGCTGTCAGCAAGAGCCCAGTGAGTCCCTACGGGATTACATTCGTAGGTTCTCCCATTGATGCAACTCCCTCCCTAACATCGTTGACGTAGATGTCATCAACGTGTTCCTCTCCAGGACGAACTGTGAGTCCCTTATCCACAAGCTTGGCTGCTTGAAACGCCGTACCACCCATGACCTGCTTGACGTAGCCACCAACCACGCCTCCGACGAGGAGGCGGTTGGAGCGGTCTTGAGCGGAGGCTGGGATAAGGTCAAAGCCAAATGCACGGACCCGAACGAGGGCCCCTCCACGCAGAGGGACAAGAAAAATAAAAAGGATCGGCGTTGGTCGGACAACGCCCCGCTGGTCGTCGCGACCGACCGCACAGTCAAGCAGCCCCATCAGGGACTGCCTGACCACTTCAACAAACTCATGGATGGTGCATGCCCCAACCATGTCTACCCTATCAAACACCTCTACAAGGAGTGTGAGCTCCTCAAACGTTTCCTCTGACAGGCCGGCAGGCCAAAGGAGGGAGACGACAAAGTGGCAGCACCCAAGAACGGAGGTACGGCAGTCAAAGACGCGGACGACTTCCCCGACACTAACGAATGTATCATGATCTTTGGTGGATCCGACGCTGTCTGGACTAAGCGACAGCATAAGGTTCGCTATCGAGAGGCATGCGCCACCGAGTCGGCCATCCCCTCTTTCCTCAGCTGGTCGGAGTCTCCAATCACCTACGATCAAAGGGACCATCCCTCCCATGTCGCAAGACCAGGACGCTATCCACTCGTCATCGACCCAAGAAGCGGTTTATGAAGGTGCTGATGCACGGTGGCAGCGGCCTCAACATCCTATACATCGACACCCTCGATGCCATGTGCATCCCCTGATCGGAACTCCGCCCGGCGGGCTCCCCCTTCCATGGGGTAATCCCAGGAGCGTAGGCATATCCACTCGGGCAGATCGATCTGCCCGTCACGTTCGGCAGCCGAGCCAACTTCTGCTTGGAGGTCCTCACCTTCGAGGAGGTGGACTTTCCAGGGTCCTACCACGCCATCTTGGGGTGGCCATGCTACGCGAGATTCATGGCAATCCCCAACTACACCTACCTCAAGTTGATGCTAGGACCAAATGGCGTCATCACTGTGAGCAGCGCGTTCTCGCACGCTTTCACGTGCGACCACGAACACTACGAGCTCGCCACTGTGGTCATCAACTCGTCTGAACTCCCGCGGCTCAGGGAGTCGTCGGTCCCGATAGCCCCAGACTGTAACCAACCACCTTCCTCGTCGGCCTTCCGCCCGCTCAAAGAACCAAGACAATGGGAATCGACCCCACCAACCCAACCAAGACAGTTTGGATTGGGACCTAGCTCCCGGCCAAATAGGAATGCAAGCTCATCAACTTCCTACGCAATAATCGCAATGTCTTCGCATGGCAGCCGTCTGACATGCCGGGGATACCCCGGGAGGTCGCCGAGCATGCACTATGCCTTACCCTAGGCTCTAAGGCCACCAAACAACGCCTGCATCACTTTGACCATGAAAGGTGCAGGGCCATAGGCGAGGAAATCACCAAACTCCTGGCAGCCGGGTTGTTCAGGGAGGTCTTCCATTCTGACTGGCTCGCTAATCCTATCCTGGTCAAAAAGAAGTCTGGGAAGTGGAGAATGTGCGTTGATTATACTAGACTTAACAAAGCATGCCCAAAGGATTATTTCCCATTACCACGCATAGACCAGATAGTTGACTCCACCTTAGGTTATGAAATCCTCTCCTTTCTGGATGCCTACTCAGGCTATCACCAGATCGTGATGAAAGAGTCCGATTAGCTCGCAACCTCATTCATCACCCTATATGGTTTGTACTGCTACATGACCATGCCTTTTGGCCTAAAGTATGCTGGCGCCACCTACCAAAGGTGCATACAGCAATGCTTCGCCGACCAAATCGACCCGCTCGACCAGCCCGATCTATCCGAGCGGCCAAAACCAACAATCGCCATCTATGTTGATGACATAGTGGTCAAAACAGCTCAAGCTTGCGACCTGATCGCAAACTTGGTCGTGACGTTCGCAAACCTCCAAAGGTTCAACTTCAAGCTGAATCCCGAAAAGTGTGTTTTTGGGGTTCCAAAGGGGAAACTGCTTGGATACATCATATCTGAGCGTGGCATCGAAGCCAACCCCAAAAAGATCACGGTCATCTCCAACATGGGCCCCATACATAACATCAAGGGCATGCAGAGGCTCATCGGTTGCCTGGCTACCTTAAGCCGCTTCATCTCCCGGCTCGGTGAACGGGGGATGCCGCTCTACAAGCTCCTCAAAAGGACGGACACCTTCATCTAGACTGAGGAAGCCCAGCAGGCTCTCAAAAGCCTCAAAACGTCCCTAACATCGGCCCCAATCCTCATCGCTCCTGAGCGGGGGAACCCCTCCTCCTTTACGTCGTGGCAAGTAACCATGTGGTGAGTGTCGTCTTGGTCGTAGAGAGGGAGGAACCAGGACACCAACTCAAAGTGCAGCGGCCCATATACTTCGTCGGAGAAGTGCTTACCGACCCCAAGGTCCGGTACCCCTAGGTGCAGAAACTCCTATACACCATACTAATGGTGACCAGGAAGCTCCTACACTACTTCACCGACCATGAAGTCACGGTCGTCACTTCGTACCTACTCGGAGACATCGTCCACAACCGTGATGTCGTGGGACGAATCTCCAAGTGGGCTCTTGAACTCATGAGCCACGACATCAGATATACCCCCCCGCACCGCTATTAAGTCTCAGGCTCTCGTGGATTTTGTCGCCGAATGGATGGAGGTCCAGCTACCAATCCCGGACGTCACCCACAAATACTAGACAATGTACTTCGATGGGTCCGTAATGGCGCCTGGCTCGGGAGCTAGAGTGGTTCTGATCTCCCCAGATGGGAGTAGGCTCCATTACACCATCTGCCTCCACTTCTCAGCTTCAAACAACGCCATGGAATATGAGGCCCTTATCAATGGACTCCGCATCACCATCGAGCTCGGTGCTACGCAACTCTACGTCCGTGGTGACTCAGAACTAGTTGTTGATCAGGTCATGAAGGAGTCCTCCTGCAAAAGCCCCCTCATGATGGCATACTGCCAAGAGGTGCGCAAGCTTGAGGACAAATTCTAGGGGATCGAACTGCATCACATCCCTCAAAGGGACAATGATGCCGCCGATTTCCTCACAAAACTGGCCACCAGGCAGGATCCGTCCCCAAGCGGGGTCTTCATCAACAACATCCATGAGCCGTCCGCTCGCATCTTGGAAGGTTCGACCCGGACACACCCCGACGCCTAACCAGTGCTCGGGGGCTCTGACCCCAACACCCAACTAGCACCTAGAGGCTTCGATCCTAGTACCTCTATGCCACCCATGAGCATCGCCGTATTAGCGCCCGGTCAAACCAATTGGCGAGTATCGCTACTCGCCTACATCCTCGAAGAGGTTCTCCCGCCCGAAAGGACAGAGGCCCGATGAATCGCTCGACGTGCCAAGACCTTCGTCGCACTCGGTGATGAGCTCTACAAACGGAGCCCATCAGGGGTACTCATGAAGTGTATCCTCACTAGCTAAGGGGGGATCTCCTCCTCGAGGTTCATGCCGGCATTTGCGGGCATCACGCGGCCCCAAGGTCGCTGGTCGGAAAAGCCTTCCGCCAAGGTTTTTATTGGCCCACCGCACTATGAGATGCAGAGGAAGTCGTTCGCAGGTGTGAGGGATGCCAGTTCTACGCCCGGCAAACCCATTTGCCGGCACAAGAGCTCCAAACCATCCCTATCACCTAGCCATTCGTGGTCTAGGGCCTCGACATGGTAGGACCCCTCAAAAAGGCCCCGGGTGGTTTCACTCACCTACTCATAGCGGTCGACAAATTCACCAAGTGGACAGAGGCCAAACCCATCACCAACATCCGGTCGGAGGAGGCAGTCAAATTCTTCCTTGACATCATCTACCGATTCGGCGTTTCCAACTGTATCATCACTAACCACTGGACTAACTTCACCGGAATAAAGTTCCTAAACTTCAGCGATGGATACGGCATCAGGATCGACTGGGCCTCGGTCGGACATCCACAAACTAACGGTCAGGTCGAACGCGCCAATGGTATGGTCCTCCAAGGACTTAAGTCACGCATCTTTGACCGACTCAACAAATACACTGGGCGATGGGTTGCTGAGGTCCCAGCGATCCTCTGGAGCCTAAGAACGACCCCAAACCGATCCTTGGGATTCACACCCTTCTTCCTGGCCTACGGAGCCAAGGTAGTGTTGCCCTCCGACCTCGACCATGGCGCACCAAGAGTGAAGGCTTTCGACCATGACCGAGCCGCGGAGGCCCAACAAGACGCAGTCGACCTACTCGAAGAGGCCCATGAAGCAACAGTCATCCACTTCGCTCGCTACCAACAAACCCTCCGCAGGTACCACGAATGGAAGATCAGAGGAAGGATCCTCGAAGTCAGGGACCTCGTACTCCAAAGGACCCAATCAACGAAGGAAAAACACAAGCTCTCTCCACCATGGGAAGGACTCTATACGGTAACCGAAGTAGTCCGATCGGGCACCTACCGACTGGAGGACAACAACGGCAACCTTCTCAACAATACTTGGAACATTGAACAGCTACGTCATTTTTCCCCTAAATTTGGTCTAAACCACTTTTTAGTTAGAACATGCTCCCGTAAGAGCACCCCTGCCCGAAACACTTTCAGCCTGGGTCGCTCGGGGGCTCCATAAGGGTACAATATTAAAATATTACCTCTCTTTTTTCTATCGCACGACAAAGCAACTGTGTCCCCAAAACAGAAACACATTCCATTCCCTATGTTTACCTTACGTAACTCTGTTCTTACTCCCAACCAAACGCACCTCGCCTTTTTCCACGGTAATGAATAGCTGAGCCTCGCGGGCCACACCCCAGGCTCACAAGGTCGCAGCCTACGGAACAAACGGGTAGGTATGAGAAAGAAAGGATAAAAAACAAAAGTTATGCTAAGATAAACATAGGGAACGAATATTGTGGTTCTGTCACAAGGGCAGCATAGATGTATTCATTAATACAAAATTGTTCACACGAGGGCTAACCCATGATTGACGAGCGCAGGTCCTAGATGGATGTTTCCGACTGGAGCTCTTCGAACCCTGTCACTCTAGTCGTCAAGCGACCAAAGAAGAAACCGGATGCAACCACCAGGGACCCGCTCGGCTCTGCTCCTTCGACTTCGGCGAACACAATAAATACCTTCAGGGCGTCGCACCTATAGATGCTCAGCAGAAGAACATGGAGCCCCTGGCTAGAGGCACCACCACACGAAATCTCCACCGAGAGACCAACCGGCCTCCTGAGTCGATCGATTCACTCAGGATAAGCACCTGAGATATAGGTAGGAAGTGAAGGGGTAGGCCATGCCGACTCCATCTCGAATGATGAGCACGGGTTCCGGTCGGACATTTTCGACTGAAGCTCTCCGAACCCTATCTCTCAGGTCATCAAGGTGAGCATGTGTTTATTAATACAAAACTGTTCACATGAAGGCTAACCCATGATTGACGAGCGCAGGTCCCGGATAGATGTTTCCGACTGGAGCTCTTCCAACCCCGTCACTCCAGTCGTCAAGGTAAAACACTATCAAAGCCCCTATATTTCAATTTAAAACATTCATACATCCATACGCGCATTTCATTCCATACGCCTAAACCCCCTAGATAGTTAGGGCACGAACCGCCCGTGGGCTTAGGAACTAAGCATCGCACATGCAGCGAAATGCATCAGAACGCTCCGTGTTGCGTCACGAAGCGGTGGTTGCCTCATTCGATATGAGTAACTAATAGAGCCAGGGGAGAAAACCATAGATGAGCACCATGTGGCCCTAGCCCGATTCGACAGACCGGGTCATCTCAACCTTCTCGTTCGATCCTGAACCTCATGCCAAGCCCATAGAATCTTCATCGAGGGGAGGCCGAAAGGCCATCTAGGTTGGTCTTCGAAATGACCTAGGCATATGTTGGGTTGTAGGTAAAGGAGTAGTGGAATGTCACAAGAGGGCTATGCCGACCCTATCACGAACGACGGACCCGGATTCCACTCGATCACACCCGTTAGCGAACTCACCGAGCTAGTCTTCGAGCTCGAGCGATCGGGATAGGCGACGAAACACAGCCCCTCCGGTTGTGAGGAACCGAGGATGGGGTAACGCACAATACTCACATCGACCCCCACGAAGGCCCGATAGGGCTCGGGGGCTCAAGAAAAATGCCAAGGACGGTGACCTCAAACTTGCTAGATCCATGACTACGACTCGCCTGGTCCCCGGTGCACACCGACGCCAGGGCCCACAAGCACCGCCTCATCTGATCTTTAACTAAACTAACAACGTCTTCATAACGGCTTCACTTCTGACTACGCTCCAAAGAAACCCTAGGACCATGACCCCGAACTCGCGTCGACAGGATCGGTGACATCCGGCTACGGCTCCTGGGACCGCGACTCCTAAACTCACGTAATGGCTTCAGATGGCTTCACTGCGCTCCAAAGAAACCCTGGGACCGCGACCCCAAACTCGCGTCGATAGGATCGGCGACATCCGGCTATGGCTCCTGAGACCGCGACTCCTAAACTCGCGTAACGGCTTCACTAACTGAAACTAACTAAAACTAACTCTCTTGATCCACGGCACGCACCGACGCCTAGGTCTACTCGTGATTCCACCTCATCCCTATCCACGGTGCGCACCGATGCCATGGTCTGTTCACAAATTCTGACTCACCCGATCCCAAGGCACGCATCGACACTTAAGATCAGTGAGTTCTGCTTTTTTCACCCAATCCCCACGCCTCACCGCCTCGGCTACGCAACGACACCGTGGTTAAACAAAATTCCATCTCAAACTAAAAAACACGCACGCCTGCTGAGACAACACCCCCAGCCAGTTCGGCCCAAACCGCCTAGGGCTCAGGGGCTACACCTGTGGGTGCGCTCGCGCGCACCCACCGACAAAATAGAAAAACATCCCCTGTTGACAAAACTCAAAAACACTCCCCAGCCGGTTCGGCACAAAGCGCCCAGGGGCTCGGAGGCTACACCTACGGGTGCGCTCGCGCGCACCCGCCGGTAAGACAAAAATCCCCCGGACGATTCTACCCAAATCGCCCGGGGGCTCGGGGGCTCCTGTCGGGTTCATAAACTCGGGGTCCCTCGGGGACCGGCTTCCACGCTAGGGCTCGGCCTAGGAGGATGGCCTTCTTTTTCTTCTAGACTGGCCCGAGAGTCTAAATTCAATAGACCGAAGCACTCGCTTTAGGCCCTAGCCACCTCCGGCCCACCTTTCCGACCAGAGCACTAGCTCAAGCTCAGGCCAACTCCGAATGGCCTCTCCGATCGGAGCGCTAGCGTCTAGCCCCGGCCGCCTTCGCACGACCTCCACTCAGAAAGCCTGACCCGAGGACCGCCTCTGACTCCGACCCTGTGTCTCCGACCGGGGTTCATAGAAAACCCTGCCCACCGCTATTCTTCGACTGGCGTGCCAGAACCAACTGGGGCCATCCGACTAGGGACACCCGCTCAGAAAGAACTAGAAGGCATACGAAGGAAGGTAAGACGGGGCTCGCAAGTCAAACCATGGCACCAGGGACCATACCCTGTGGAACAGTACTTTGCAACCACCCTGCCACAAACAATATTGTAGGCGCCGATGTTTACCTCTATATTTTTGTAGGCACCGGTCAAAACACCCGTACGGTAAGACCCCATGTACCTCTGGGCATCAACAATATTGTGGGCGCCGAAATTCACCGTACCAGGTGAATGTGGTAAAGCCATGCCTCTAGTCGGTGAGACAACATTTTTGCAGGTACCGACGTCCTCTAGTCTTAAAGAAAGCAGCTCAACCTCCCACATGTACCTGACATTCTGCAGTGACATCAATAGTATTGTGGGCACCCACCATTATCCTGTCCCCGTCGGCGTGGGCAACAAGGCTTAGAAACGTCCATACTCTCTCTCCCTCTCACTTGTAAAGCCATCCCCTTCTTCTATAAAAGGGGATGTGCTCCCTCCAAACACAGGGAGTTAACCCAAGTCGACTTCTTCAAGTTTAGGTTTAGGGTTGGACACTCCGTTCATAGCATAGCTCCTGTCGATCTCAGCCCTTTCGACCAGACCAACCGGACACCCCATCTCTCTCTCTCTCTCTCGTTTGTAACCCCACTACAGACTTCGAGCACCTAGGCTCAGGAATAAAGTCACCGACCGACCCACACTGAACATTGGGCACGTTGCCTGAACCAGTATAAATCCTATGTCATTGAGTGCTAGGCCACCTCCGATCACAACGCACAACAAAACTACAAATATTTACTAGTTGGTCACTTTCTGAACCGACACCATTCTTCTGAGGGCTGCTGCACCATTACCAGATCAAGTTGCAGCATCTGAATCCCAACAGGATCCAGCACATCGTGACCTTCATCGCGCTGTGTGAGGGATAATTGCGGATTGAGCCCCACTTTGAGTTGTTGTCGACATGGAATTTCATCCCATGCTGAGGACACACGAGCAAGCCGAAAGGGTCCGCTCGATGGAGCTAGAGATCCGCCTAGTGTAACACCTCGGGTGTTTAAATATTAAAATCTGACATGTCATCATATGCATTGCAAAGCATTTGGCATTTGGTGAAAACTTTGAGATGCATACACTAATACAAGTTTATATTTATGTGGTATGTGTTGCATTGTATTGTTTGACTCAAGTTCAAAGTTTGTTTGGATTTTGAATTTTTCGAGAAAACCCCGCTTTTCAGCATTTAAATCCTACCCTGAAAATCCATTTAAAAATTTAAGCATATTTTGGGGTTAAGCCCAAAAGCAAAAGTGTAGAGCTTGGCAAGTTATACAAAGTTTGTTTTTGGAGTTTTTCAAGTTGTTTAGTAAAATTTGGAGTAATTCCAAAAGGCGTAATTCGTTAAATTTCCCTATTCAAATTCAAAAGTTCATTTCAAAATCTAGATCGAATTAGGAGATGGTTATAAAAGTAAAGTTGTAGAACTTTTGATTTTGAACAACTTTTGTTTTTGGAGATTTTTGAGTTGTTATGAAAATTTGGGAGTAATTTGTGAAATTTGGCGAATGGCAATTCTGTAATTTTGATGAACAGTGTTCACCGCTTGCGCTACACCGCCGGCGACCTTCGGTTAGCTTCCAGTCGTGCGCGTGGCCGTCTGGGCGTCGCGTTGGCACGGCAAAGGCTTCCGCGTGGCTTCTTTGCGCTTTCTTGGTTGCGTTATAAGCCAGCCACCGTCGTCGTTCTTCATTTTCTCTTCTCCTCTGTTTTCCAGTCACCGCCGCCGCAGCTCCGTCGAGCCCTCGCCGTCGAACCTGCGTCTATGTCGTTGCGGCATAGTGCTAGATAGCTTCACAGTTTCCTTACGCACCCAGCCAGCTAGCTCTGGTCGATTGATTTCGACGTGAGTTCGCCGTTCGTCGCTTTCTTCCTCGCGGCCGGCAACCTCACCCGAGACTCCATTTCACCGCGGCCAGCCTACTCCGGTGAGCCATTGGCCTTGATCGGTGTACCTACGGCTTCGTCTCGATGCTGTGGTGCTTAATCCTATGTTGCTTGCTCGTTTTGATCACTGCAGTCGCTGGTTCTTCCTCACCGACGATCTTTGCTCCGCCGTGATCACCGTGATCGTCGTCACGCCTCTCCGTTGCTTCTCCGACCTCGCTCCTTGCTTCAACGCGTTTGGGGTGAGCCACTGGTGCTTCCTGGATCCCTTGTTTGAGCTCTACCGGTCGCACACCGCCGGCGTAGCGCTGCCGTGCCACCGCGTCCGCCATGGCCGACGACAAGCTAGTATAGGGCCATAATCAGTGCTGATAGGGATGTCGATCGATGCGCCTAGTCTTGGTGATCATTTTGGTACGTTGGCCGTCGCCGTTGGACTCATCGTCGACGAGTTTACGTCGGTCAGCGCCGTCGCCGTCGTGGTCAAACGCGCGAGGTTAGGGATGACACGTGGGACCCGTTGTCAGTGACTCAGCGTTCAAATGGATTTTTCTATTTTCATATTTGAATGAATAGTGTCTGTTTTTGTTATTTTTGTGTAGAGTTATTTAGAGCTCCAAAAATTATGAAAATTTTTATGTGACTTCTCTGGGATGTATAGTATTTAAGAAAAATATGAAATAATGTTTTTAAGTACATTTTGAATGTGATAAAAATTGCTCAATTTATTAATAAATGGATTTCCATGATTTTTCTAGGCTTGTTTAATTGTCCAAAAATTATGAAATTTGTTTTGCCACTTACTTATCATGTAATAAACATGTACTAAAATTTTGAGTTCAATTAGAATAAGATGATTTATTTCATAATTTTGAATTAAATAATTAATTCATAAAAGCAAATAGTAACCTTTAATGATTTAGGTTTTGTTTGCAATTTTGGATTGAGTGATGACATTGGGTCATTTGTTGATAATGATCCTTGGCCATTGATGTACATGTTACGAAAAAGATTTAGTTTGTTTAACTTGCAACTGTACCGCGAAGGAAAGTTGTATTCAAATTATTAATTTTTCATCCATCATCGAGCATCATGTTTTGTATTCCGCATCATGTTGAACATGGCATTGTTATTACGTGTAGTGAACGAAGGTGAAAATGTGGTAGTTAATCA
Source organism: Miscanthus floridulus (assembly GCF_019320115.1). Classification (NCBI taxonomy): domain Eukaryota; kingdom Viridiplantae; phylum Streptophyta; class Magnoliopsida; order Poales; family Poaceae; genus Miscanthus; species Miscanthus floridulus. The sequence continues at coordinate 140,284,757 of NC_089584.1, read as the reverse complement.
AGTTGTTGAGGAGGTTAATCCGTCTGTTGAGGTCGGATCGAATACTTGTGAAACGTCGCAGGAGCCGGACTTTTCCGTCAACGAAGGCAAGCCCTGGATGCATACAACCCTACCTTGTGTTTTACAAATTAATTTCGCTTTTGCTTTCCGTTACTGCATTAAGTGATTAGGAGTTAAGTAAGAAACTAATTGGTGCATTACCAACCTTGTTATTCCATATTTACCATATTACCAGTTTTAAATTCGTATATGCCTAGTTTTGCTTAGCTATGCGTAGAACGATGAAGTCAGGTGATTAACTGTCACATGCAAGTTTCAATCTAGACCGGGCGGACTCGGTGTGTGTGAGCCACAAGACATGGAGGTCTTGTGAGCGGGTTCTTTCCGCCTGTGTCGATTAAGGCACGTCTGTTGTTGAATTGCATGAGGTGAGAATTTGTAGTACTAACCACATACTCCGGTAAGCCTGAACTTGGCAATTCTATTACGAGAATGGCTACTCGCGTACTGGGAGTGGAGAGATAGCGGGAATAGCGTGTACCCACGTGGCAATGGGCTGGATTGGTGGAGTACTGTATTCTTGGGTGGCGCGGACCCGTTCTTGTTTTAGAGGATCCGAGGGTAGGTTGGTATATGTAGGTCGGGGACTTGCATATGTCGTGTGGTCTGGAATTCCCAGCTGGGTTTTTAATTGGTTCGAATCGTCGTTGCTCCTCGGTTATGGAGACTCAACTCACTGTTCATCATCGTAGATTAATAACTGGTACTTGAATAATGCTTGTGAAGGTGTTGGATATGAAGTTTCATGATCTCATCATGGATCGTGTCAGCTTTGTATATGATTTTATGAAGTTTTCTATATAAAGAATTTTGTTAAAGAGCTTTTACGCAAAAGAACTTTGATTATTGTTAAAGCCATACCTTGAATCCTATGAACCGGCATTCCTGAGTTCTATCAGTTTTATTTTGGTTAAGTCTTGTTGAGTACTTTTGTACTCAGGGTTCGTTGACCCTTGTTGCAGGTGAGCCTCATGAGCAGATCTATTTTGGATCGTGCTGCATGACAGTTGTACCTTGTGATGACGATGAGAAGTAAATGTGTGGCCCTTGGGCAGGGCAGTCTCATTGTGTGTTTTGTATTATATTATAATGCCACTCCACTATTTCGTTTTGTAATAAACATCGAACCTAGTTGCGAGGTTTGAAACTACTGTTTTGTAAATTATGTTATTGTAAGACTTCCGTTGTTTTTACTCTGGTATTGATGTTTGAATAAATGTTGTAATACCGCAATGACTCTGTAACGTGATCCTGCTCGGAAATCATGGATGATTTGGGGTTCCCCAAGGACACCCGACAGTCTTTTTAAGTTATTGGAAGCATATGAATAAATGTCAAAGGTCGTCGGACAGTGACAGGTGCATGTGGGCCCTATAACTTAGGAGGTTCTGCCACAGAATGGTATCAGAGCGGTCGTTGCAAAGTCTTTGTCGTATTGTTTTACAAAAACTTCAAAATGATTTGGGATGACTAAATTTAACTTGCTAATTTAGTCCAAATTGCTTCTGACTTATCTTATTTCTTTCTCACCCTTCCTTATTTGATTAAAAGGGTCTTGTGTGGTGGAGTAGTAATCTTACTATGCCCTATATAAAAATAAATGTTGTTTATGTGCATTATAAACTTTGATGTTTTTTTTGTTCGTAAGAACGATTCATGCATCATGAATAATTCACTCGTTACTTCCTTCACCTCTTAGTCTGGAGTTAAGTAGTGAGTCTGGTTTGAGGAATGTAATCCATCTTAGCTACTTTTTAGATTTTGATCAAGTGGTCTTACTTGGATTAAATTGATTTCCTACAGTATGGCTCGTGCGAAGATGACACCCCATAAGTCCACTGGACCCAAAGGAGTTCCTCATCACCAACTTGCCCCTAGGAATGATGGTGCTAGCAGTAGCAGCTCTAGGCCTGATCCCCAGGCGGAGATACAGAGAATTTTGGTAGAGTTAGCACAAGCTACTAGAGATAGGGCTTTGGATGCTATACAGGTAGGAGAATTACAAGATCAATTGAGGCGTCTCACCACCGCACACAGGAACTATGAAAGCATGTTAGTTCGTACGGTGGAGGGACGAAATGAGGCTTGGCATAGGGAAAATGTAGCTAGAGCTAGACCTCATGAGCTAGAATTCTATATAGAAGATTTAGAAGAACATAATACCTATCTACATGAGGAAATTCATAGGCTTAGCAATCTACTAAACCCGAATTATGAGCCTCAAGCTGATGTCATGGACCCCGGTGTCATCCTTGCCGATGATAACGAATCGGAAGAGGAAGAAGAAGAAGATCCTGAAGAATTAGTAATGATCAATGAAAGTGATGATGAAGGCGGTAATAATTCCAGAATGGATACCGAGTCTAAAGTTTGAAGTAATCACGGAGAAGAGTAGAGTTGTATAATAGTTAATTATGGTTAAGCTATGTATCTTGTTTTGGTACTTATAGGTTTCGGTGTTTATAGTAGTAAACCCTATGTAATGTGTCTGGAGTAAGCTTTTGTGCAATTCAATAAAGGCTTGTGAATAAAGTTTGGTTTGTTATGAGCAGATGCGTCGTACGCGAGGTTCGTATATTTCTAGAACTTCACAAGATGAGGATGGTATTCTAGATCCGCCACCAGTTCCAACAAATCTAGCTGAAGCTATAACCGCACTTGTCAATGTGACGGCTAAAAATTCCCGTTTGCTTCATGAGATCGCTCTAAGTAATCAGAATCAGATGCAAGGAAACCGTGGTCGTCACCATAACAGACAGGAGGCTACATATGTTGATTTTACAGACACAAGACCATCGGTGTTCACCAAGGCAGATGAACCATTAGAGGCTGATGACTGGCTTCGAACCATGGAGCAGAAATTTGACCTTATTCCATGCACGGAGTATCAGAAACCTGCGTTTGTCGCCCATCAACTTAGAGGAGCAGCAAGTGCTTGGTGGGCAAACTTAGTGGCTATGCAACCTGCTGGCATTCCAATAACTTGGGCTGAGTTCCGTACTACCTTCAGAGCCCATTATATCCCTGAAGGAGTGATGGCAATGAAGCTAGATGAATTCCTTGCTTTGAAACAAGGAGATCAAATGGTGATGCAGTATGTGGGAAGATTCAATCACCTATCACAATATGCATCCGAACATGTTAATACTGATGCTAAGAAGAAGAGGTGGTTTATGAGGTTTGAATACCAAGCTACAAACAATGATGACAACTTGCACCAATGTCACTTATCATGAGGCAGTAAATATTGCAATTGCTTCAGAGTCAAAGTATCGGTAGCATATGGAGCTCAAAAAGAAAAAGAGTATGCCGTCTGGATCTTTTGGGGGAAATCAGAAGAGGCAGAGGGTGATTTATCATCCAGTACATCATAATCATCCTCTTTACCGTCCGCCACAGTCTCAAGCCGGGCAACAGTCAAATGTTCGTCCTACTATAACCTATCCGAACTCACAGTCGACCAATGCTCCTGGTGGCAATGCTCCAACGTCCCAGGGTCACAACTATCCATGTTACAATTATGGAAGGACTGGTCATTTCTCCAGGGAATGTCCATATCCTAGGCAGGCTAATCAAAATTATCAGAAGGCCCCTGCCAATCAACAACAGGGTCAGGCACCAAACAAGAACCCCAATCAAAATGCTCAGAAGGGCAAAGATGAGAGGAAGACAGGACGTGTGTTCTATATTCAAGCTAGAGAAATTCCAGAAGGGGAGCCAGTGATGATGGGTATGTTTCCTGTTGCCAATCACCCTACAGTTATAATTTTTGATTCTGGCGCATCGCATTCATTCATCAATAGAACATTTGTCATGAAGTATGAAATTTCAATTGGGGCAACAAAGGAAAGTTTCTTTATACAGTCGCCCGAGGGACGTCTGTGTACTAAGGAAATGGTATACCAGGTACCCATAAACCTGGGTGGGCATATTTTTCCCACTACCATGATTATCCTTACGGATCAAGATATAGATGTAATCTTGGGAATGAATTGGATGTATCAGCATAAGGCTGTTATAGATGCTTTGAATAGGACTTTAAGAGTAAGTTTGCCTGATAGTAATTCTCAACTTCTCATCCAACTTCCAACCTTAAGAAGATCAGTGGGCAAGATTTGTGCAACTACTGTCAAAGAGATTAGAGATATCCCGGTAGTGTGTGAATTTCCAGATGTGTTTCCTAAAGATTTACCCGGTCTACCACCTGATAGGGATGTACAATTTAACATAGAGTTACAACCTAGAATAGCTCCGATTTCTCGGAGAGCTTATAGAATGCCACCTAAGGAATTGGCCGAGTTGAAGACTCAGTTACAAGAATTGATTGAGAAGGGGTTTATACAACCTAGTTCCTCACCTTGGGGATGTCCGGCAATTTTTGTGAAAAAGAAGGATGAGACCTTAAGGTTATGTGTTGACTATCGTCCGTTGAATGAAGTGACCATCAAGAATAAATATCCCTTACCTCAGATAGATTTGCTTTTTGATCAATTGGCCGGAGCCAAAGTTTTCTCCAAGATAGATTTGAGATCAGGGTATCACCAAATTAAGATAAAGCCTGAAGATATTCCCAAAATGACATTTACCACAAGATATGGATTATATGAATACTTGGTGATGTCTTTTGGTTTGACAAATGCTCCCGCTCATTTCATGTATCTGATGAACTCAGTATTCATGCCTGAGCTAGATAAGTTTGTAGTAGTGTTTATTGATGACATTTTACTATATTCCAAGAATAAGAAAGAACATGCAGAACATCTCAGAATTGTTCTGACCCGCTTGAGAGAACATCAGCTATATGCCAAGTTCAGCAAGTGTGATTTTTGGCTTAAGGAAGTATAATTTCTTGGACATGTCTTGTCAGCTGAAGGAGTTGCAGTTGATCCTAGCAAAGTGAAGGATGTGCTTGATTGGAAACCGCCAGCCACAGTTCATCAAGTTCAGAGTTTTCTGGGATTGGCGGGGTATTACCGTCGGTTTATTCTAGATTTCTCAAAAATATCAAAGTCTATAACTGAATTGTTGAAGAACCAAGTTAAGTTTGTCTGGTCATCAGAGTGTGAGGAGGCTTTCCAGACTTTGAAGAGGCTATTGACTACTGCACCAGTGTTAGCCCAACCTGATATCGAGAAGCCGTTTGACGTTTATTGTGATGCTTCAGGTATTGGTATTGGATGTGTGTTGATGCAAGAAGGCCGAGTCATTGCTTATGCGTCTAGGCAACTTAAGCAGCATGAAGAACACTATCCGACTCATGATCTAGAGTTAGCAGCTGTGGTTCATGCTCTGAAGATTTGGCGGCATTACCTGCTGGGTAATACGTGCCATATGTATATAGACCACAAGAGCTTAAAGTATATCTTTACTTAGTCAGAATTGAACATGCGACAAAGAAGATGGTTAGAACTGATTAAGGATTATGATTTGGAAGTACATTATCACCCGGGTAAAGCAAATGTGGTTGCAGATGCCCTTAGTCGCAAAAGTTATTGCAATTGTTTGACAGTGAGGACAATGGGTTTGAATTTATGTCAAGAAATGGAGAAGTTGAATGTAGAAGTAATTCAACAAGGTAGTTTGACTAACATAATTGTTGAAGCCACTATTTGAGATCAAGTTATTGCTGCTCAGAAGGAAAACAAGGGTATAGCCCATATCAAGAAAAGAGTCAGGAATGGAAAAGCAGAATGTTTTAGCATAGATGATGAAGGTGTGCTATGGTTCAAAGATCGCCTGGTGGTACCAAAAGTTCCTGAGTTGCGGTAGTCAATTCTAGATGAAGCACATGCTACTAGGTTATCTATCCATCCAGGAAGCAACAAGATGTACCATGACTTGAAGCAAAGATTCTGGTGGACTAAAATGAAAATAGAGATTGCTAGATATATAGCAAAGTGTGATACTTGTCAAAAGGTGAAAGCTATACATTTGAGGTCTGCTGGTGAATTACAACCATTACCTATTCCATCTTGGAAGTGGGAGGACATAAGTATGGATTTTATTGTTGGTCTACCCAAGACATCAAAGGGATTTGACTCAGTATGGGTTATTATAGATCGACTCACAAAGTCAGCACATTTTCTTCTTGTCAAGACAATATATCCTACGATCCAATATGCCAAGATGTATTTAGCAAGAATCATGAGTTTGCATGGAGTACCCAAGACTATTGTGTCAGATCGGGGTACACAGTTTGTCTCTAACTTTTGGAAATAATTGCATTCTTCATTGGGTACCAAACTTCTGTACAGTACAACTTATCATCCACAGACTGATGGACAGACTGAAAGAGTCAATCGAGTACTTGAAGATATGTTAAGATGTTGTGTCCTTAACTATTCCAATAAGTGGGATGAGTGCTTACCTTTGGCCGAGTTCTCATACAACAATAGTTATCAGGAAAGCATTAGAATGGCTCCATTTGAAGCACTCTATGGTCGTAGATGCAGAACATCGTTGAGTTGGTCTGAGCCTGGAGAAAGAAGATTCTTTGGAGTTGACCTTGTGAAAGAAACAGAAGACAAGGTTAGGCAAATACAGAGTAATTTGAAGATAGCTTAGTCCTGCCAAAAGAGTTATGCGGATAGAAGACGGAGACCATTGGTATTTGACAAAGGAGATTTTGTATATCTGAAAGTATCACCAATGAAAGGAGTTACCTGTTTTGGTGTTAAAGGAAAATTGGCGCCCCGATACAATGGACCGTATCAAATTTTGGAGAGGTATGGAAAAGTAGCATATCGCTTGAAATTACCTGAAAATCTCAAAGCTTTGCATGATGTGTTCCATGTTTCTCAATTGAAGAAGTGTCTCTGAGTGCCTAAACAGAATGTTGAAATTGAAGGAGTGGAACTAGAACCAGATTTAACTTATTTCGAATATCCTATCTGAGTGTTAGATAAGAAAGATCGTGTTACTCGAAGACGGACAATCAAGTTCTATAAAATACAATGGAATCAACATTCAGAAGAGGAAGCTACTTGGGAATCAGAAGATTACTTGTTAGAAAAGTTTCCAGAGTTTCTAGCGTCAATATAGAATAGAGTAATGTTAGTTGACTTCGGTGGTATAAGTTGTGTTTTGTAAAGGGATCTCAGCTGTTTTATGGGCAAGTTTTGGATGTTTTTGGATTGACACATTTCCTTTTCCATTACTTACTCTATGGCTTTGAATCTCGGGGCGAGATTTCTTTTAGGGGGAAGGATTGTAACACCTCGGGTGTTTAAATTTTAAAATCTGACATGTCATCATATGCATTGCAAAGCATTTGGCATTTGGTGAAAACTTTAAGATGCATACACTAATACAAGTTTATATTTATGTGGTATGTGTTGCATTATATTGTTTGACTCAAGTTCAAAGTTTGTTTGGATTTTGAATTTTTCGAGAAAACCCCGCTTTTCAGCATTTAAATCCTACCCTGAAAATCCATTTAAAAATTTAAGCATATTTTGGGGTTGAGCCCAAAAGCAAAAGTGTAGAGCTTGGCAAGTTATACAAAGTTTGTTTTTGGAGTTTTTCAAGTTGTTTAGTAAAATTTGGAGTAATTCCAAAAGGCGTAATTCATTAAATTTCCCTATTCAAATTCAAAAGTTCATTTCAAAATCTAGATCGAATTAGGAGATGGTTATAAAAGCAAAGTTGTAGAACTTTTGATTTTGAACAACTTTTGTTTTTTGGAGATTTTTGAGTTGTTATGAAAATTTGGGAGTAATTTTTGAAATTTGGCGAATGGCAATTCTGTAATTTCGATGAACAGTGTTCACCGCTTGCGCTACACCGCCGGCGAGCTTCGGTTAGCTTCCAGTCGCGCGCGTGGCCGTCTATGTGTCGCTTTGGCACGGTGAAGGCTTCCGCGTGGCTTCTTTGCGCTTTCTTGGTCGCGTTATAAGCCAGCCACCGTCGCCGTTCTTCATTTTCTCTTCTCCTCTGTTTTCCAGTCACCGCCGCCGTAGCTCCGTCGAGCCCTCGCTGTCGAACCTGCGTCTACGTCGTCGCGGCATAGTGCTAGATAGCTTTGCAGTTTCCTTACGCACCCAGCCAGCTAGCTCTGGTGGATTGATTTCGCCGTGAGTTCGCCGTTCGTCGCTTTCTTCCTCGCGGCCGGCAACCTCACCCGAGACTCCGTTTCACCGCGGCCAGCCTACTCCGGTGAGCCGTTGGCCTTGATCGGTGTACCTACGGCTTCGTCTTGATGCTGTGGTGCTTAATCCTGTGTTGCTTGCTCGTTTTGATCACTGTAGTCGCCGGTTCTTCCTCACCGACGATCTTTGCTCCGCCGTGATCACCGTGATCGTTGTCACGCCTCTCCGTTGCTTCTCCGACCTCGCTCCTTGCTTCAATGCGTTCGGGGTGAGCCACTGGTGCTTCCTGGATCCCTTGTTTGAGCTCTACCGGTCGTACACCACCGACGTAGCGCTGCCATGCCACCGCGTCCGCCAAGGCCGACGACGAGCTAGTATAGGGCCGTAATCAGTGCTGATAGGGACGTCGATCGATGCGCCTAGTCTTGGTGATCATTTTGGTACGTTGGCCATCGCCGTTGGACTCATCGTCGACGAGTTTACGTCGGTCAGCGCCGTCGCCGTCGTGGTCAAACGCGCGAGGTTAGGGATGACAGGTGGGACCCGTTGTCAGTGACTCAGCGTTCAAATGGATTTTTCTATTTTCAGATTTGAATGAATAGTGTATGTTTTTGTTATTTTTGTGTAGAGTTATTTAGAGCTCCAAAAATTATGAAAATTTTTATGTGACTTCTCTGGGATGTATAGTATTTAAGAAAAATATGAAATAATGTTTTTAAGTACTTTTTGAATGTGATAAAAATTGCTCAATTTATTAATAAATGGATTTCCATGATTTTTCTAGGCTTATTTAATTGTCCAAAAATTATGAAATTTGTTTTGCCACTTACTTATCATGTAATGAACATGTAATAAAATTTTGAATTCAATTAGAATAAGTTGATTTATTTCATAATTTTGAATTAAATAATTAATTCATAAAAGCAAATAGTAACCTTTAATGATTTAGGTTTTGTTTGCAATTTTGGATTGAGTGATGACATTGGGTCATTTGTTGATAATGATCCTTGGCCATTGATGTATGTGTTACGAAAAAGATTTAGTTTGTTTAACTTGCAACTGTACCGCGAAGGAAAGTTGTATTCAAATTATTAATTTTTCATCCATCATCGAGCATCATGTTTCGTATTCCGCATCATGTTAAACATGGCATTGTTATTACGTGTAGTGAACGAAGTTGAAAACGTGGTAGTTAATCAAGTTGTTGAGGAGGTTAATCCGTCTGTTGAGGTCAGATCGAATACTTGTGAAACGTCGCAGGAGCCGGACTTTTCCGTCAACGAAGGCAAGCCCCGGATGCATACAACCCTACCTTGTGTTTTACAAATTAATTTTGCTTTTGCTTTCCATTACTGCATTAAGTGATTAGGAGTTAAGTAAGAAACTAATTGGTGTATTACCAACCTTGTTATTCCATATTTACCATATTACCAGTTTTAAATTCGTATATGCCTAGTTTTGCTTAGCTATGCGTAGAACGATGAAGTCAGGTGATTAACTGTCACATGCAAGTTTCAAATGGAACCTTGGTTACTTATGTTATCATGTGATATGGGAATGTGGAGTAATAAATCTAGATTGGGCGGACTCGGTGTGTGTGAGCCACAAGACATGGAGGTCTTGTGAGCGGGTTCTTTCCGCCTGTGTCGATTAAGGCACGTCCGTTGTTGAATTGCATGAGGTGAGAATTTGTAGTACTAACCACATACTCCGGTAAGCCTGAACTTGGCAATTCTATTACGAGAATGGCTACTCGCGCACTGGGAGTGGAGAGATGGCGGGAATAGCATGTACCCACGTGGCAATGGGCTGGATTGGTGGAGTACTGTATTCTCGGGTGGCGTGGACCCATTCTTGTTTTAGAGGATTCGAGGGTAGGTTGGTATATGTAGGTCGGGGACTTGCATATGTCGTGTGGTCTGGAATTCCCAGCTGGGCTTTTAGTCGGTTCGAATCGTCGTTGCTCCTCGGTTCTGGAGACTCAACTCACTGTTCATCATCGTAGATTAATAACTGGTACTTGAATAATGCTTGTGAAGGTGTTGGATATGAAGTTTCATGATCTCATCATGGATCATGTCAGCTTTGTATATGATTTTATGAAGTTTTCTATATAAAGAATTTTGTTAAAGAGCTTTTACGCAAAAGAACTTTCATTATTGTTAAAGCCATACCTTGAATCCTATGAACCGGCATTCCTGAGTTCTATCAGTTTTATTTCGGTTAAGTCTTGTTGAGTACTTTTGTACTCAGGGTTCGTTGACCCTTGTTGCAGGTGAGCCTCATGAGCAGATCTGTTTTGGATCATGTTGCATGACAGTTGTACCTTGTGATGACGATGAGAAGTAAATGTGTGGCCCTTGGGCAGGGCAGTCTCATTGTGTGTTTTGTATTATATTATAATGCCACTCCACTATTTCGTTTTGTAATAAACATCGAACCTAGTTGCGAGGTTTGAAACTACTGTTTTGTAAATTATGTTATTGTAAGACTTCCGCTGTTTTTACTCTAGTATTGATGTTTGAATAAATGTTGTAATACCGCAATGACTCTGTAACGTGATCCTGCTCGGAAATCGTGGATGATTCGGGGTTCCCCGAGGACACCCGACAGTCTTTTTAAGTTATTGGAAACATATGCATAAATGTCAAAGGTCATCGGACAGTGACAGGTGCATGTGGGCCCTATAACTTAGGAGGTTCTGCCACAGAATGGTACAGCGCAGGGGTGGTCGATCCTACGCACTCCTCTCGAGATGTGCCAATCAATTTGACCCTACAATTGACAAGGAGAGAAAGTTTATCAGTAATTAAGGGTGGAACATGCTGGTGATGCCAGACAGTCCCGAATGTGCAGCTCTGAGAGCCGATATGAAAGGAAATCGACTAAATAGTCGATTCCAGCATATTCGTAAGAATAAATCGGTTAAAGCTCATGAGGTTGTGTAAGAGAAATCGATTATCATTCAGGATGAATATCATTCTTTAAGCAAATATTGGTCACTGGCAAAAGGGTATCAACAGTAATTAGTTCATGCTAAGCCAATGACTGCGAGTAACCAAACCCCTTTTTATATAAAAGAAACTGTTCATCATCATTCAACCATTTAATAGAGGTAAATCTAATGAACATATTAGATCTCATCTATCGCTATGACCAGTGGGGCATGAGGTAGAATCATGCATGCCGTAGAAACAATAATAGACTCGATGACCCTAACTTATTACTAATATTAGTGGGGCATGAGGCAGAATCATGTAGGCCATAATACAATAATAAGATCATGGGGCTAACACATCTTTCAACCTACCGCTACTTCAATGATCTCGTGATGCGAACTATTCATAAAAGCGCTCGATATCGGCTAAAACAACCGATTCAGGCATAGCGCATAGTTAAGGTCATGCCCTCTTAGGAACAGATCTACCAAATAATGATGCCCACTCCATGGTGCTAACAGTGGGGTGTGAGGCAGAATCACACAGGCCATGATAACAGGCCATAAAATGGTTTTTGCTAGCCAATAGATCTACTCAAAATCAGACACGCCTTAACTGCACGCTATGCACGATCAAGATTGATATAAAACAGCTAATAAAACATAACTCATCATTTAAAGTACAGATGAGATCAGTTTAGATTAACAAACGATGGGTTAAAAAGGATATAAGGCCGATCTAGATCAATCCCAATCGGGCGAAGTGATATTGCTGTAATTAAATAAATAATAGAAGGAATAAGCAATATCAGTAACTTAATGAATCTATCCAAAGGAGCGCCACCCTTAGATAGAGCCGATAACTTGACCTTAATCTAGTTCAAGCAGTGGAGGTCGACCGGATCGATGCAGCCATACTTGAACCAGACAAGAGTCGATAACTAACTCATACCAGAGTCACAGTGGAGGTCGACCGGATCGATGTAGCCATACGAACAGAGGTATAAGCTATGATGGTACTTACAGATAAGCAGTGGAGGTCGATTGGATTGATGCAGCCGTACTTGCTAAAGAACTCATTGAGATCTACTCTACTCCTACTCCTAAGGGGTGGCTAGAGCCGAAAAAAGTAAATAACTGGTATTTAATTGATTGTGTGTTCTTTACAATAGCCGGGGTTTGATATTTATACCCGGGACCTACGCATGACTCCTATCTAAGCACGACTCATCACAATCTTTGGCCCTAAGAGAAAATGTTCCTAATTTAAGATAACTTGGACTCTAATCTTTCCCCTTTTGTAGAGTCCATCATGCCTCATCCTGGCACCGATCGTAGCCTTTGTCATTATCTGCCAGCACTGCCTGAAGAGAGCCGATTCCAGTGCTGCATTCGAATCAGCTGATTTCGATCTGCACGCAATTGACTCCTTGCTAACATGGTGTTGGGGGCTTTCGAGTTCCTTGCGACTATTCTTCTTCTTTTTGGTGTAAATAGTTATGGAGGTACTTCTTCTCTGTCTCCCTACTCAAGAAGAGGGATAGAGCTAGGGACCTGCCGGTGCCGATGAGATGCGCGGGCATCCACCTCCAAGGGCAGCGGTCCACAGAGTACATGTCCTACCAGCTGTCAAGGACCAATAAGGGGTGGCATGTGTAGTGGTTCTACGTGAAGAAGGATGCCGCCACCCCCTTGCCAGACTTCACCGGATGCCTCATCGAAGAGGCGCCATAGGTGTGGTCGTGGGGACCTCCTAAGAAGGAAAAGAAAAGGATGCGCAATATCCTTAACTCCATCATGTTCCTAAAGAGCCACAGCCTTCGCAGGGCCGGTGTCATCAGGGCATATCACGCGAGGAGGGTGGTGCCGCTGATGGTGCTCGCCCTTCCGCTGTAAGGGATGACACCCAGCGCGTAGCTTGACGGGACGGTGCTCACCTAGGGGCCGCTCCACAACAACGAGGTCGTGTAGTGCATCAAGGAGGTGATAGAGGAGTCTGACACCATGTTCTCGATCTTGTAACATCCCATGATGCAGCTGGATGTGGGCTATGTCGAGTTGCCAATGGGGTTGGGCTTTCGGGCCTCCGTCGTGCCGCTGCAAGAGCACGTGGCCTTGAGGGTGGCAAACCGCATCACAGATGAGAATAGGAAGAAGGATAATGATGACATGAAAGTGAAGCAGTGGGCGAAGGAGCGAGCAAAGCTGAACCAAGGAAGGCGGCAGCAAGGCTCAGAGGAGGAGGAGGAAGAAGAAGAAGGAGATGGCTCTAGGTCACCTGTCCAATGGGATGATCTAGGAGGAGGGGACGAGGACCCATCTTTGCCACAGGCAAGGCCTTTCCCGTGGAATATCCTAGGGTAGGAGGGGGAGGACGCACCCCCGGAGCTGGCGGAATCAAGCCATCCGCTCTGTCTAGGCCATCCTCGATGCCCCTAGAGCCGGCGGGAACCGGCCGCTCTGCTCCGTCTGGGTCTTCTAAGGTGCCCCTAGAGCCAGTGGTAGTCGGCCGCTCCACTTCAACTAGACCCTTCGAGCAGAGGGAGGGCTTGAAGTGACAACGCACTGATGAGGCGCAACCTGGGTCAGGCAGACCGACCCCAAAATGTCATCGTCCGGTGGCATCTAGGTGAGTTAAGAGTTTTTTTGTCCTTTTGTTCTAATGAATTTTTGCCATAAACTAACTGTCATGTCCTTTGTAGCATTGGAGGATGCAGGACTCTCTTGAGGCTTGCACCGAGGAAGAACCTGGTCCTCTGGTAGACACGCCAGGAGCCGGTTGGCGTTACACTAGAGGCGAGCAGGAGTGGCACAAGGGTGGCCGCAATGTTGACTAGGGGGCACAACTAGTGGTTGCATTCGTGGGGGAGCAGATGAAGGAGGGCACGTCTAGGGCGCCTATGGTGTGGTTGGGTGTGGCCACAATGTCACAGGCAAAGACGGTGCAACCAGAGCCATCGTTCGTGCAGGTGGCCGCGTCTATGGTGGGGCGAATGGAAGAGGGTGCACTCGAGGCATCCTTAGCGGATGTGGCGATGGGGCAGGCCTCTGCGTCCACATCACCCTTCCCCTCTACTACTAGAGGGGCTGCTCTAGGGGAGTTACTACCGCAAGAGGGGCCGATGCCGCTGGGATCGGCGCGGAGCCATCCCGGACTCTGGTCCGAGTGGGCGGTGACCCGCACGCGTGGAGAGGATCCTAGATCCAGTGAGTAGACCGACGGGACCTAGGGGTGATGTTTTTTGCCCTTGATGATGCTGTGGAGGAGAGGGAATGGGGGGAGTCCACACAGAGGTTGGGACCACAGTTCGTGCCCTAACCACCATGCTGAGCTCATTACATGATGTCATCGCCCCGGTTGGCCAGGTATGAAATGACCATGTTTTTGACTCTCATTTTCCCTTTCCACGCCTCTAAGTCTTATCCTCTCCATAGTCCCTTATGGTTCGTAGCTGAGAGAAGTCCCAATTCCTTCATCATGAGAAGGACTTTTGGGACTACCTCGCCGAAGAGACACGGCAGAGTGAGGGGCTAGCCACACATCTTGTTGCCACCTGTCAGGAGCTAGCTGAGCTTGCCCCAGCTACTCGAGAGCTGGCCAACCTTCGAGTTAGGGAGAAAAATGCTCACAATGATGCCTATGAGGCCAGGGAGAAACTCATGGCCTTGATCGAGAGGGCGTTCATGGACACCATGGAGGCTAAGCGGCTACGGAAGGAGTGGGATGATTTGCTCTAAGCCATAGAGGGGCTCCACATGGAGTATGACTTGGCTCACTAGGAGCATGCCAACGCCTAGCAGCAGATCGACCTCCTCGAGGGTGAGCTTGAGGGGGAGAGGGATCTAAAGGTTATGGCCTAGGGCATGTTCGCTAGCCTCGCCATGGTGGTCGGTCAGCGCCTGGAAGAGGTCTGGTGCTTGGACGCTGAGGTGACACAGCAGCACGATGAGGTGCGCAAGCTTTGGGTGAACATGGACAGTAAGCCTCTGGTTTCCCTTGTTGTCTTTCTCTATGGAATCCATGGTAGGCCTTTTGACATGATCAGTATGTGGCTTGGACAGGTCTCAATGACAAGCTTGGGGCAGAGGTGATGAAGAGTCATGGCCTAGAGAAGGAGCTCGGCACGATGAAGGCCTCCCTCTAGCTGGTCTACGATGACCTCGAGCTGGCCTCGGAACAGGAGATGAGCTCACTCATGGTCTACACCGTCCGGATTATAGATCGAGGGCATGAGATCATGAGGGACATGCTTTGCTTTGGCGTTCATCGGTCATTTGCGATCGCTCATTCTCACTACGAGAACATCGATCTAGCGACGATGAGCAGGGTTACAAGTCGGTTAGATCTAAGAGATAACTGGAAAGTAATAACTGATTACAGGAATCTTGGGATCATACATATCCTAACAGATCTCATAGTATCTTTAGGATATCTTCCTGGTGTCTTATGGGAGGCATCGAGTAGAGTCGTGCCCCGCAAGGCTTCATCTTGTGGGCTGGGCCACCCCTAGGGGCGCAGCCCATGTGGTCTACCATGGGTATCCAGGGTCATAACCCCCACAGCTAGTCCCCGAGCGCCTTGTACCCATTGTGCAACGCCATCTTGAGCTCGTCCGAGTAGGTGCGAATAAAGCCGAGCAGTGTGAATCATCGCCGAGTAGCGTGAACCATCGCCGAATAGTGTGAACCACCATCGAGCAGCGTGACCTATCGCTGAGCAGTATGACCCAAGTATGGCTTGCCATAAGGGCGTAAGGAGCTCAAGTTCTGAATCGAAAATTCCTTCACAGTGGACCAAGTGTGCCCACTTAGAGTCCGACCACGGTAGTAGCAGTCAATCTTCTTCTATAGTCATGTAGTATTCGAGAAAAAATCCCGCACATTCACCACGAGGTGAAGTGTGCCCACTTAGTCCCCGAGCCTGACAATAGATGATGTAGTCATGTGGTGTTAGGGTCAGAAAGTAGAAGAAACGTAGAAAACCAACAGAACAGGTAGCCAGTCCCCGGCGTGACCCAAAAAGAAACAAAGCACATTCACTGCAAGGTGAAGTGTGCCCACTTAGTCCCCAAGCCTGACAGTAGGTGACGCGGTCATGTGGTGCCAGGGTCGGAAACAAAAAAATAGTCAAAGACTAGCCGAGCAGGCAGCCAATCCTTGGGCGTGACCCACAAAGAGACAAAGCACATTCACCGTAAGGTGAAGTGTGCCCACTTAGTCCCCGAGCCTGACAGTAGGTGATGCAGTCATGTGGTGCCAGGGTCAGAAACAGAAAATCAGTCAAAAACTAGCCGAGCAGGCAGCCAGTCCCCGAACTACCAGTGGAGATATCGGAGAAATCAAACCATGGAGAAGAAACTAGAGTAATGGCTGTACAGTGTCGGTTACTAAGCCTCAATAAATGGTGGAGAAGTCGGCGATTATTCGGCGAGTAGCAACTGATGGCGTCAATAAATGGGCAACTTGGGCTACGGTTGCACAAAAGCCCATGTTACGGCCCACCTTGCTGTAGTGGAGGATTCAGAGAGACGCAAATCGCGGGAACAGTTTCCCAAAAACCCTCGACTACGAAGAGGTGGGGAAAATGCTTTTATAATAGCACCACTGCACCCCACGCTCCCACCTTTGCCACTTCGTCTTCCTCTAAAGCTCTCGCATTTCTAGATTCGCATCCATAGTAGCCTCTGCCACCAAACCCTAATCGATTCTGAGGGATGGCGCCGACAAAGGGAAACGCCAAATCAAAGAAGATGAGCCCGAAGAAAGCGGGAACCGAAGCACGACATGATGAAGAGTGGGTGTCGTCGCGTATAGGAGAAGCGGAGTTGAATAGATTGGTGGAAGCCAGCGTTCTCCCTGACCGTGTAACCATCGGATGGCGGCCATCCCATGGTGAGCCCTTCCCAATGCCTAACACCGATGAAGTTGTAGTCTTTGAAGATTATTTCTGGTGTGGGTTGGGATTTCCTGTTCACCCATTCCTTAGGGATTTGATGGAGCTTTGGGTGGTCAGTTTGTGCAATCTCCACCCAAATACCATATTGCACATCTCAATCTTTATCCATTTCTGTGAGTCATTTCTGGGGGTTCTGCCGCATTTCAACCTCTTCAGACACCTATTCTGGTTGAAGAAGAAAGGCGGCGGTGGCTCCAAGGTGGTCGGTGGTGTCTACTTGCAGCTCCAGGATGGAATGGCCAACGAGTATATCAATGTACCACTGAACACTTCTCTGAAAGGGTGGAATTCCAAATGGTTCTACATGAAACAGAGCCACCCTGCAATCCACTACGACGTCCACCATATCCCAGAGAACCAGAGAAGCTGGTCGGAGAAACCAAATAGTGCTAAAATGGAACAAGTGATGAAGCTCCTCAACTTGATTAGAGGCGTGGAAATTAGAGGCGAACTGGTGGCAACAAGCTTCATAGTGCGCCGTGTCTAGCCCTGCAAGGAGAGGGCCCACCCGGGCTTTGATTTCAGAGGTGATGACGACGGGACCTAGGAGAGGACAGAACGATTAACGAAGAAGATTGTCCTGGAGCGGGCCGTAGAGCTATTCGCTCCCACTATTTCGTTTGCATGGCCAAAGCAAACGAGGGCCTACAATTGCACATATCCGCCCCTAGAGGTGTTCATCTTGATTTTTATTCTTGATACTTTTAATCCTAAAGCATTGACAAACAGTAAACTGATTCACTTGTGCAAAGATCCATTCATAGGAAAGAGCGATGTATTTCTCCAGCGTCCCGAGGAGTGATTGGCCGAGGGGAGTAGATGACCGGCGATCAGCTCGGCCTGAAGAAGATGCGGCTAGCACCTCATCAGAATCCAGAGGCACCGACGTTGGCTGGATGGAGACTTCACCCCTGGTGATGGAGAAAGTTTGGGGAAAGAGGGAAGTGGCAGACGAGCTAGCCCAGAAGAAGAGAAACGGTGACTGCCGCTCCCCTCAAATGGGGCGGCATCTCGCTTGGTGGCGACCAGACCACTCGACCATGAAGGACCACGGTGCTCGAGTGGTCTGATGACGACGAAGATCCAGTTGCTCCTCCTCCGAGCACCCAAGCACCTCCATGCAGTACACACATGGAGGAGCAACTAAGGGGAAGCGAAGAAGTCCCCAAGCATTAGGCGACAGAGGTTCCCGCTAGGCAGGCGATGGGAGTCCTCGAGCAGCAGGCAGAGCAAAGGCCGACTATGGAGGAGGCAAGACCTTTACCCTAGGATAAGGGGGTCAACCCCGCAGCCGCGCCTAGGTGCTCGAAAGGCAATGTCCGCTGGAAGTATGGCTTCTGAGCCATAGACCAAGAAGTATGGAGTCACGCCGGTGCTGCGACTAGCTTGAGTACATAGTCCCCAGACTACAGCTGGAAGCTCCTTGAGCCATCTACCTGGGTGCTTTTCTTCTTTCTGATATAGTCGTTTTTTGAGGGCATCAAGGATCATGTCGTTCGCCTATTCGACCTGGCCGTTGGCTCTTGGATGAGCAATGGAGACATATTTGACGGAGATGCAATAGTCTTCGCAGAAGTCCCAGAAGTGATGGCCAGTAAATGTAGCTTCGAGGTCGGTGATGATGCTGTTTGGGAGACCAAATCTGTGGATGATATCTTCGAAGAGCTCGACTGCTTTTTTTGCAGTAGCCGAGACGAGCGGTTTATATTCAATCCACTTGGAGAACTTGTCGATGGTGACATATACGTACCGCAAACCACTTGGTGCTGGTTTGAAAGGCCCGATCATGTCTAGTCCCCAGCATGTGAAGGGCTATGAAGCTGGGATGGTTTGCAGCTCTTGTGCTGGCATGTGTATTTGCTTAGCGAAGAATTGGCATCCTTCACAACATCGGACGAGGTCTTCTGCATCAGTGACAGCTGTGGGCCAATAAAAAATAGCTTAGAAAGCCTTGCCGACCAACGTTCTCGAGGCTGTGTGGTTGCCATAGGAACCAGAGTGAATTTCGAGAAGTAGCTTTACTCCCTCCTCTTGGGTGATGCATTTCTGCAGTATCCCTTCCTTGGCACTTTTCCTCATCAAGTTGCCGTCCACCAGCACGTAATGCTTGCTTCGACAAATTAGGCATTTGGTTTCAGTCTTGTCGATGAGTACCTCGGCGCTGGTGAGGTACTTGATGAATTGCTCTCTCCAATCGGCGGTCGGTGAAGGTACTGTAAGCACCAGTTGCTCGGCGGGGGGAACTTCCTTATCTTCTTTGATGGATGGCACTAGGAGATCCTGAACGAAGACCCCTGGCGGGATCGTGGCGTGAGAAGAGCCCAACTTGGATAAGTGATCGGCGAGCTAATTTTGGTCGCGTACCACATGGTGGTACTCGATGCCGTAGAATTTTCCTTCAAGCTTCTTGATTTTGGCGCAATATGCGTCCATCTTCTCATTGGAGCAAGACCAGTCTTTGTTAAGCTGGTTAATGACCAGCATAGAATCCCCGTACACCATGAGGAGTTTGACGCTGAGCTTGATGGCTATACGGAGTCTGTGGAGACATGCTTCATATTCGGCGGTGTTGTTGGAGGCCAGAAAGTGTATCCAGAGAACGTATCAGAGCTTATCCTTGGTCGGCGTAATGAACAGAATGCCCGCACCAGCACCGTTGATGTTAAGGGCGGCGTCGAAGTACATCACCCAATGCTCGGGGCAAGTGGTAGCGCTAGGCTCTTGGATCTTTGTCCACTCAGCGATGAAATCAGCGAGCGTCTATGACTTGATGGTAGGCCTACTTCTAAATTCAATGGAGTAAGTACCGAGCTCAATGGCCTACTTGATGATGCACCCGTTGGCCTTCTTGTTGTGGAGAATGTCCCCTAGAGGGAACTCAGTGACCACGGTGATCTTGTAGTAGTCGAAGTAGTGTCGGAGCTTGCGCGACACAATCAGGATTGCATATAACAGCTTTTGTACCTGAGGATAATGAGTTTTTGGCTCATTAAGTACCTCGCTTATGAAGTACACCGGACATTGCACCTTGTAGTCATGCCCGGCTTCCTCGCATTCAACAACAATAGCTGTGCTGACGACGTGGGAAGTGGCGGCGATGTAGATCAACAGAGTTTCATCTGGTCATGGTGCTGTCATGATCGGAGGCTTTGTCAAGAACAACTTGAGTTGCTCGAAAGCTATGTCTGCCTCCTCTGACCAGGAGAAGCGCTCGGAGGCCTTGAGGAGCTTGAAGAAAGGTAGTCCTTTTTCACCGAGGCGTGATATGAAGCGGCTTAAGGCGGCCATGTAGCCTATAAGCTTCTGTATATCCTTGACACATGTCAGCCGTTTCATGTTGGTGATGGTAGAGACCTTGTCAGGGTTAGGTTCAATGCCTCGAGCTCTAACAATGTAGCCCAGTAGTATACTAGATGGAACTCCAAAGATGCACTTTGAAGGGTTCAACTTCCATCGGTACTTGTTCAAGTTGGCGAAAGTTTCCTCAAGGTCGATGATAAAATTGTCGGTGGCCTTGGTCTTGACGACCACATCATTGATGTAGTCTTCGACGTTGCGACCGATCTGATGGTTGAGGCATGTCTGGATGGCCCTTTAATAGGTTACTTTGGCATTCTTGAGTCTGAAGACATGGTTGTGTAGCAGTAAGCACTGAAGGGCGTGATGAACGATGTTTTGATCTGATCTTCTTCCTTTAGGGAAATTTGGTGATAGCCGGAGTAATAGTCAAGGAAGGAGAGTAGTTCACAGCCAGCGATCGAAGTCGGTGACGTAGAAGTTGATATGTTCAATGTGGTAGTTGCTTGCCGTGCTGAACTAAACTAGTAGGGTAATCTCTCCAAGTGGTTTGGAGGCCCTACCTAGCACCACACCCCAAAAGGTGGAGTCGGAAGGTGTGAGATCTGACAAACCGAGCGCTCCCACTGTTAATGAGCACTTTTCTGAAGAGCACCTTTTGTACGGTTGTGTCGAGGACGAGGGGAAAACACCCTGTGTAGGGAATATCCACCCACTAGTCGGCCCTGCTGAAGGTGATGGGGACCTCGAAACATGGGCGATAGATGGGGTTAGCGGTGGCATCTTTCATAGTGATGGAGAGCACCCATTGTGCAGCGAGCTTCCGCTCTCTTTTGCTCTCAGTGGAGGCAAGGCCCCTGAAGATGGTGGCGACCACCTTATCGTGGTCCTGAAAGGCATTGTTGTTGCCCCCAGGTGGTCGGCGACCTCCAGCTCCATCGTTGGTGTCGTCATCGAGCCTCTTATCCTGGAACTCCTTAGCCAAACTAATGCAATCCCTCATCTTATGTTTGGTGTTCTTGTGAAGAGGGCACGGGCCATCGGGGATCTTTTGGTACTATTCATCATAGTTGCGTTTGGCGCGAGGTTGACTGACGGCGGCGATGATGTGGTCTAGCCGGTGGCGGTGATTTTGGCCAGGCCTAGGTCCTCCTGTCCGATCACGGCCGCTGTCGTGATGGTAGCTACGGTCGTCGGGGCAGCGGTCACTGTGGCGTCGGTCGTCGGGGCGGTCATCGTAGCGGTGACATGGGCGATGAGTGCCCGCATCCTTGTTGAAGCGCACCTCAGCTTCCTTGGCATCGGCGTACTGGTTGGCCATAGTGATCATCTCGCCGATGCCGGTGGGTGGCTTGTGGTTGAATTTGGAGCAAAGCTCGCGATGGTGGAGTCCTCAGATAATGGCAGTGATGACCTCAGCTTCCGTGATGTTGGGAATAGAGTTCCTCATCTCAGAGAAACATTGGATGTAGCTACGGAGGAGCTCGGACGGCTTTTGGTTGATGCGGCTGAGATCATGCTTGGTGTCGCGTCGAGTACACGTGGCCATATAGTTGTCGGTGAAGACTTTCTTCAGCTCTTCCCAAGATCCGATGGAGTCCGGTGTAAGGCTAGTAAACCAGCTCATGGCGGGTGGCATGAGCATGACGGGGAGATAATTTGCCATGTCACTGGTGTCTCCTCCGGTGGCGCGGACAACAGTGGCGTAAGCCTACAGCCACTGTGTCGGGTTCATTCTTTCTTCGTAGGGCTCGACCCCAGTGATCTTAAAACCACGGGGTCACTAAAGTGTTTAGAGTGCCCTTGTGAAAGCTGGAGGCCCCTCAGGGTTGTCGACACCATCGTCTATAGTGTTGCGGTCAGGGATAGGCTCGAGGGCTAAGTCTAGGTTGCCATACTCCTGCTCGTACTCCTAGCGGCGATGCACTTCGTCTTCATGGCGACTGAAGCGACGTTGCTCGATACGCCATCGTGCATCCTGGAGGTTGTTGAGGTGCACTCGAGCGTCCTATTTGACCTACCGGTCATGTTGGCGATGGTGTTCGGCGCAATGACCCCCGGCTCCCCCTGGAGAGGTAGCGACCGGTCGGTGAAATGGCTTTGACTGGGGCGACGATTGGATCTCGGCATAGCTGATCGGTGAATCATGCTCGTAGAGCATGAAGGTATCTGATCCTTGCGAATCTCATTGACCTGACAGTGAGCCGCTTTAAGCATGGCGGCGACCTTGGTGAGCTCGGGCGTTTGAGGGAGACAAGCGAGCTCATTGGCGGCTACTGCCAGATTGGCGCTTGGAGTCTTGAAGACGTCGTGGCCATCAATGCGGAGAAATTCTTCGTCGAGGTCATGGTGGAGCGGGAGTGGTCTTCCTTGTGAATCAAGCCAATTATTTCGAGCAGCCTTAGCCCTCGCAATGTCTGCCTTGTTTTCTCGGTGCTGCGCATGGTTGACGTTCCATTTCTCCCGAGCAATGCGCTCCTCTTCGGTTTCACCATTCCGAGAAGGGCTGTCGATGCTGACGTTGAAGATCGCACCATCCCGGAAGGTGGAAGGAGGAGTTGCTCGGAGAAGGTTCCAGCAAGGGTCTCCGTAGAGCCCTGAGACTCGGAGCCTAGAGTTTCTTCTAGGATGGTCTGGAGGGGCACCCCAGGGCACCGGCCTAAGTGTAGCATGTTGACGGTTGTCGGAAGCTAGACGGCGACCTGGTCGGCGAGTAGATGGGCGCATTCCACCTGGTCGGTGAGTTTGCCCCTCAGGGCATGTTGGTAAGCGGCGGTGGTGTTGGTGAACCCAAAGGGTAGGGCCATAACCCCTATAGTTTCCCAAGCAGCCTTCGATAGATCCGGATCGGAGGGTGGTTGGCGCTGAACCAGAGTGTCCAGAGCCAATTCGGCAATGGAGAGACAATCAGTGAGCTTTAGTCCGACCCGATCGATGGATTCGATCAGATCATCATTGTTGAACTGCCTCCTCTGGTAACGAGGAAGCGGACGGCGAGTTGTTGCTAAAGGAGGCCTCGGAATTAGCTCTGAGATCGGATCTATAGTTGCAGGTGCGGGGGTGGTCGGTGCAGAACCGATCTGCACTGACTCGAGGAGCTCTCTGACTCCGTCAGCATTGATGACCCACGAGATGGATCCGACCATGAAGATCCAGTCGGGCTATGGAAGGGACGAAGAGCCTATGGAAAAAGCCATCTTGTTCGACAAGGAAATAGCACGCACACCCCTACCTGGCGCACCAACTGTCGACAGAATATCATCGACAGTCCTCCGAGGGGTATCCCACGAAGGTAGATTGATCGGCAGAGGAGCGTGAGATCAAGAACAAGAAGGCAATAGAGACATATGAGATAGACTGGTTCAGGCCATCAGTATGACATAATACCCTACTCCTGTGGTCTATTGATTTGTATTAGCTATCGTATGATATTGCATGAATTTGGAGGGGGTCCCTGCCCGCCTTATATAGTCCGGGGAGCAGGGTTATAAGTCGGTTAGATCTGAGAGATAACCAAAAAGTAATAACTAATTACAGGAATCTTAGGATCATACATATCCTAACAGATCTCATAGTATCTTCAGGATATCTTCCTGGTGTCTTGTGGGAGGCGCTGAGCAGAGTCGTGCCCCGCAAGGCTTCATCTTGTGGGCTAGGCCACACCTGGGGGTGCAGCCAATGTGGTATGCCGTGGGTATCCGGGGTCATACCCCCCATAGGCGTCTTCGTCAGTGACCAACATAAGCCCTCGGTACGCTACGAAGGGTCGGAACGGGCCGACAATGGCCCGTCTGATCCAGCCCTGAGGGCTAACCAACCGATGGCTCCCTCCGGCCCTGAGGTCATGGAGCTTGAAGAGGATCTAGCAATAGAGCCTGACCCTCTAGACGACTGGAGAACACTCTATCTTGACTACCTCTTCCGTGACATGCTACCGATGGACAAGACAGAAGCTCGACAGCTCGCATGTCATGCCAAGTCCTTCATTCTTATAGAGGGCGAACTCTACAAATGGAGCCACACCGGGATCCTACAGCTCTGTATCCCCATCGAACAGTGGAAGCTTCTGCTGAGCGATATCCATGGTGGGGTCTATGGTCACCACGCTGTGCCTAGAACCTTGGTTGGGAACGCATTCCGACAGGGCTTCTACTAGGCACTATAGTAGCCAACACCGAGCAAATCATACGCACCTACGAAGGGTGCCAGTACTACGCTCGGCAAACTCACCTCCTAGCCCATGCACTCTAGATGATCCCCATCACATGCCCTTCGTGGTCTAGGGCTCGATCTAGTTGGGCCTCTCAAAAAGGCACCCAGGGGCTACACCCACTTGCTTGTCACCGTAGACAAGTTCATAAAATGGATCGAACCTCGGCCGATCTCCGTCATCAAGTTCGAGCAAGCTATGCTATTCTTCCTCGACATCATCCAATGCTTCAGAGTATCGAACTCCATCATCATAGACAACAGCACACAGTTCACCGACAAGAAATTCATTCGATTCTACGATGAACAACACATCCGAGTCGCTTGGGCTGCCGTCGCGCACCCCCGAACGAACGGACAGGTCAAGCGCGCAAACGGCATGCTCCTATAGGGCCTCAAGCCTAGGATCTTCAACCGGTTGAACAAGTTCGGCGCACATTGGGTCACTGAGCTCCCTGCGGTGCTCTGGAGCCTAAGGACAACTCCCAGCCGGGCCACCAGCTACACACCTTTCTTCATGGTCTATGGTTCTAAGGTCGTCCTCTCGATGGACCTCGACTATGGAGCGCTAAGAATCAGAGCATACGATGAACAGGGAGCTGAGGCATCCCATGAAGATGCCATGGACTAGCTAGATGAAGCCCACGACATCGCCCTCCTCTGTTCGGCCAAGTACCAACAGGTGCTGCGTTGGTACCACAGCCGACGGGTGCAGGACCAAGCCTTCAACGTCAGGGACCTAGTTCTCCGCCTCGTGCAGAGCAACAAGGACTGTCACAAGCTCTCCCCGCTTGAGGAGGGGCCATATGTCATCGCAGAAGTACTCCGGCTAGGCGCCTACAAGTTGAAAACCATCGACGGTGAGGTCTTCACCAACGCCTAGAACATTGAGCAGCTATGTCATTTTTACCCATCAATAAACACATACTCTTTCTTATCAGTTTTTGTCTCAAAAAATCCCCAATCTTTAGTGATATCCGACCCCTACAAAGTGCGAGGGGCCGGACCTCACTCAGGGGCTAATATCAGTATGTTTATATTACAAACACTCTCTGTGTTATCTTTGCAAACATTCTCTGAGTTTTCCCTCTTTTCTTATAGCGAGTCCTGAGGGCTAGGATTTTGGGAACAAAATCCGAGTATAACTGGTAGGACTGCGGGAAACCCATGACCTAGCGGCTATGGCCTCCTTGCTCACCAGCGTGATCAAAATTGGCTCGCCCACACAATGAGGTTTCACGACCTTAACTATGGGAAGGGTCAGGAGGCACTAAACCTCTTTTACAAAAAGAGGGAGAAAAGCCAAAAAGTTATTTGCCGTAACGAAAGTTGAAAACTTATTCATTTTTCACACAAATTCATTGCTTACAAAGTAAATTCATCCCTAGACTGATGTATTCATAAATACAAAAACGGTTCACTCGGGGGCTCCCCCATAAACTTATTCGATTACAGTTTCTGACCAGTTCTACTATGAGTACTACTACGGTCGCCGCGCCAAGATCTCCATCGGTGATGTCCTACCGCTCCATGGGATCCTCGAGGGCGCCATCATCTACAATGTCAAGCACCACATCAGCGACTATGGTGCCTCTGTCGAAGCGTCTAGGGACTGCGCCATCGTCATCAGCCGCACCCCTGACAACGGCACCTCTGCCGGGGCGTCTAGGGACTGCGCCATCATGATCAGCCGCAACCCTGATAATGGCACCTCCACCGGAGCATCCAGGGACTGCGCCATCGTGATCAGCCGCAACCCTAATAATGGTGTCTGCACGAGGGGACGTTTCCTACCGAAGAAAGGCCACCACAAACGACAGCAAAATCGACGACGCTTAGCACCCTCTAGTGCACCTCCTCCTTCGGCGAAGGTGCCCCTTTCTCAGCAAAGGCGGCTAACACCATCTCATCTACGTTGGATGACCTCCAGCTCAACATCACGCTCTAGATTCATGAGCGGATCTGTGAGTTTTTCTCTCCCTGGCATTACCCTCTCTCTCTTAGGAACCTCCATGATGTACGAATGCATTTGGTGGAAAGGAAGGAGAAGAGGTAGTGGCTCAGAAGCAGGTGAAGGAATGGGACGAGAACTCCCCTCCCCTCCCTATTTAAGGAAGAGGCACGACAGCTGAGGAAAGGTGAAAGGTTGGGACGAAAAACTCTCTTCCGTCCCCTATTCAATGCAGATGGGAAATTGATGCTCACGGGAATCCGAGGGGACGCGCCTGA
Organism: Miscanthus floridulus; assembly: GCF_019320115.1. Classification (NCBI taxonomy): domain Eukaryota; kingdom Viridiplantae; phylum Streptophyta; class Magnoliopsida; order Poales; family Poaceae; genus Miscanthus; species Miscanthus floridulus. The sequence continues at coordinate 140,257,981 of NC_089584.1, read as the reverse complement.
ACCGACAGGACGTGCCTTGGTTAATGAGACGTCGCCTGGTCAAAAAAGGACATTGCCTAGGCATGGCCCACCACTACCAATCGCCGGGCACGGGAATCAGGGTGCACCCACATGAAAGCGACTCCACTTCCCTAGGCAAGACCATGGAACGACCCGACAATGAAACCCCCATCTAGGGGGGCCCAACGGGCCTCCTGGGTCGATCGGACGGCCTAGGTAAAACAATGAACGAACGACCACTGAAAGACAAACACCTCTATTTACTTACTTTGCGTGTTAATTTCATTACCGAGCGTCCGACCCTAGCAACAGCAGGGGCACGAACATTGCTCGGGGGCTACCGAGGGTCTCTACCTATTTAAACATCCTAATCGCCTGACTCCCCCTTATGTTTAAAAACTGGAGACATAGGGTGCGGGTGTAAAACTTTGAGTAAAACTAGACAAACTGCTAGACCCTATGCCCCGGTGGCTATGGTGTTTTTGTTCACCAGCATAATCAAATTCACAGTTCCCCGTACCCCAAGTTTTTGCATCCGCCTTCTCGAGAAGGGTTCAAAGGGGTCCGCCTGTAGAATCTCCTTCAAGGAGAAACTATTAGGTTGCTTAAAGTCAATCGAATGGCTCGAATTGCCACTGAGAGACGAAAACAAAAAATCACAATGCTCATGCAGGTCATGTCGGCCCCATCGCAAACGTCGGACTTGAACCCCGCACGGACATGTCCGGTAAGAGCTTCTCGTTGCTCATACCATTGAGGTAACTTTACCGAACCCCACTTTCATTTTGATTAAGTCATACATTAATCCCATCATCCAAACATTGCATATGCGATCTTCGCATCCCAACACTTCGTGTCGCGCCACGAAGCGGCGCCCGCCTCATTCGATATGAGAGGCAACTGACCGAGGGCTCGAAGGCCAGGGGAGAAAAACCATGATGAGCCCCTACGGCCTTGCCCAACCCTGCTCAGAAGCAGACAGGGACATCTCAACCTTTCTTGTTTGATTCTAACCTCGAGCCAAACCCACAGAATGTCCGTCGAGGAGAGGCCAATGGGCCACCTAAGCCTATCGAACGGCTTGGGCATCTATTGGGAGGTGGGTTAAGGAGTAGTGGAATGCCACATGAGGGCTCTACCAACCCCGTCAGCAAATGATGGACCTGGATTCCACACGAACATACCCATTAGTGAGCTCATTGAGCACGACACTCGAGCCATCGAGACAAGTGTCATCAACTCAGCCCCTCTAGTTGTAGAAACTAAGGACGGGGTGATGTGTGAAACACGGCCGACCCCTATCAGAACCTAAGGGGCTCAGGGACTTGAGCCGCTCGATCCAAGATCAAGAGACTGAGGTTTGAAGGTTGAACCGCGAATGGTCTAAGGTTGCCTCGCGTCCAACAAGAGCTAGGGGAGAAAACGTAGATGAGCCTCAGCAGCCTTTGCCCAACCCACATTGAAGCGGGAAGGGTCATCTCAACCTTCTAAGTTTAATCCAGCCTCTTGCTGAGCCCATAGAGTCCCTATTGAGCGGGAATCTATTGGAAGGCAGGTCAAGGAGCAACGGAACGCCGCCCGAGAGCTTTGCCAACCCTATCGCAAAGTAGCGGGATCAGATTCTGTTCGAACATCCTCGTTAGTGAGCTCTTTAGGCATGTCACTCGAGCCGTCAAGGCAAGTGACATCGCCTCTACCCCTCTAGTTGTGAAAAACCACGGACGGGGCGATAGTCACAAAACGAGCCAGCCCTTAACCGAATCCCCACCACGCATGAGGCTCGGGGAAGGCCGGGCCACCGATAAGACCAAGCGCACGGTCATGGAACCATCGCCAAAATCCTAAGTAAGGGGAATGTGCGAATACAAGAGCAAGTTCGCTACCCTCCTTTTGGTCTCTAGTAACATCCGGCCCCAATAGCCGCAAGGGGTCGGATCTTACCCGGGGGCTGACAAAGTTATAAATACCTCCTCTTTTTCAAAACATTCGTTGCATCAGACCTTTTCCTCATGCTAAGATTGGTGGCAAGGTTCGTGGGAACAGATAAACGAGCACACCTGGTAAGACAGCAAAAAGCCCACACCCCGACGGCTACGGTAACTTTGCTCACCAGCATAATCAAAATTTCCCCCTTATACACCTTGGGCCCTATGGTCTTAACAAACAGAAGGGTCGGATCGCATAAACCTTTTTTCTCAATTGCAAAAGGGAAGAAAGTAAGATCAAACGAACAAAACAAAACTACGAAACAAAACTATTTTCGGACACAAAAGTATCAATACTTGTCCACATATTATAGATAAATGTTCGGCAAACTTATCCAACTAACTACTTCCTCAAAGGGAGAACCATGTCTTTCAGCCTGTTCACTAGGTTCCGCGCAATGGGAGTCACCGCCTTCTCAATCTCATCTAGCTTGGAGTTTTCATAGCCAGGTGCGAAGCCGAGGCTCATTACCTCCAAGTTGATTTCCTGATCATAGTGAGAGCGGGCAACAGTAAAGGCTTAGGTGATCACGGTGTGAAAGGTGTCCACCTCAAGCTGGCCCACTCGCGCCGTGATACCCACAGCACGGGCCGCAAGTGAGCTGGTTTCCTCCAGCTACGCCTCCCCTAGGTCATCGAAGACCACCCCAACGATGGCATACAGATGATCGTGCTCATCACTCTCAGCCTGAAGAGTCCCCTACACCTCGGCAAGCTCTATGCCCAGCCTAGCAGAGATGCTCTTGGCCTCCAACCTTTAGGTCACCGTGACCCCAAGATCTGCTCGGAGGGAGCTGACCACCTAATGCTCCTCATCGCGCTCTCGGATGGCCCGGTCGCGCTCCTCGTGGATAGTGCCATGCTCTGAGTGGAGTCTCTATGTAGTCTGGTGTAGCTCATCTCGCTCCCTGTGCAGCCAGGCAATCACTTTGGCATCCTAATCCGCCCTCTGCTGCAGCACCACGGACCTATCCTCGGCTTTCAGCTTAAGATTTCGTTCTGTCTCCAGCTCATTGAGGAGTTCGACGGCCTGCTGGCTAGCCTAAGCATCCTTCTGGAGCAGCTCGTCCTGCTCCTTTTGGACCTTGGTGGCCGCCTCCTCATCCTCCTACACTCTCGCCGATAGATCCTGGAACATCCCATGGATCTCCTCCGTGACCGGATGCGCCTCGGCTTCCCATTATTGGGCGGCAGCAAGCTGGGCGCCCACATCTCCGTGCAGCCAGGCCTCCTCAGTGAGGTGGTCCCACTCCACCTTCTGCTCATGGAGGAATCGGGATTTCTTCTGGCTATGAGTAATGAGGGTCTGAAGAGAAGAGCAGTGTCAAAAATATGAAAATACATGAAGAAAGAAGAGGGTGAAAAGAAAGATCAAGTGGATACCTGGCCATTGGGAATGATGATGTCATGTAGGACGACCCTGGCCTGATCTAGGACATCCATCATTATGAGATCCCTTCGTCAATACTCCCCCGCTCTACGCTCTCGGTAGCGTCGTCGAGCGAGAAAAGGGTCGAAGTTGGATCTAGGGGGTCCATCCACTAGAGCGGCAGCTCGCCCCGCGTGGGCGAGCGGCTGCCCCCCAACATTAGGGCCGAGGGAGACCTCCCGCTGGTCCTCTCCACCACTACCATGATGCCCAAAGACCCTTCGGCCATGTTCCCCTCCATCCGGCCCACCTCGGTCTCCGTTGCCTGGACCGCTGGAGGCGTGGATTGCGCCACCCCCTCGGACACCACCATGGCTACGTCGGGCTGCTCCTGGTGTGGTGCGGTCATGGCCACCTCCGCTTGCAATGCCGGGGCCTCGGCTTGCGGCGCCGCGCCCATCACAGGAGGCGCCACAAGCGCGGGCGGTAGCTCCGTCCTCTCCAATGTGGGCGGCGGAGTCACCTCCGCCATCGTCTGCTCAGCAACCCCCGAGGGAGTTCCTTCAACCCCAGCGCCTGCTTGACCCACCGAGGACGTAGGCGCCACCATAGGCGGCACCAGATCGGCCGATGAGGCCGCAACATCGGTTCCGCTCCTACCTAAAATAGGAGCAACATCAGGCGACGGCACCCGTGCCGCCTGAAGAGCAGCACTCTTCTTGGGCACCAGCGCCAAGGAACTGCCCCATCGCAAGAGTCAACAAGAGGTAGAAGGCATAAGGTCAAACAAAAAAAACAGAAAAAATGAAAAATAGAGGAATCGGTGACTTAGTCTGGTGTTATTGGGCGGTAGGAACATTTTGGAGATGAACCCCTAGATTCCTGCTCCAACTTGTCTGGGCGGGACCACTTCAAACCTGCCCCTGCTCCCGGGCAGAGGGTCTCACCTCCCTTATCTCTGAGGGCACGGCGGTGGAGCCACCCCTCACTATCGGTACCTCGGGCATGGCGGCAGGGCCGCCCGCCCCCATCGGGTCATGGGGCATGGTAGCGGAGCCGCCCCCTCCATCAGCACCATGGGCGCAGTGACAGATCTGCCTCCCCCCATTGACCAATCCTCCGCCGGCACCTCGGGTGTGGCGGCGGATCCATCGGCTCCCACCGGACCCAAGGACGGGCCCGCCTCCATCGACCTCACGGACTCACTTCCCCCCATGTGGAATGGAAAGGGTCCCGACATGGACAATTGGGTGCCTGTCAGCGAATCCTCACCCTCTAGGACATCCCAATCCACATCGGCTACTACCTCATCAAACTTCTCGTCGTCATCATCGTTGTCGTCACTGTCTGTCTCCTCTCCTCGATCCCGTGCTTGATGCTTCCGTAGCATCTTCTTCTTCTTCAGCTCCCTCGTCCTCCTATCCCACTCGGTCGTAGTGCGATTCACTGTCGCTAGGATCCGGTCCTTCGGCAGTGGAGCCAGGCTATCCCCGAGGATGAGTCTCTTCAGCTGGTCCCACTATCCTGAGGTCAACATCAAGGGGTCAGAAATTCAAGTGACAAGGAGGCACGAGAAAAGAGAACTTATGAAATCGATGAATCCTGGTTTTGACCGCATCGGGGGATGCCCTGGCACCGGATACATGAAATCAAGGACAACACCGACGCTGCCCTTTGAAGGCTCCATTGCCTCTTTGATCTGCTATGCCACTTTGGTGGGGGGGAGCGCTTCGTCGACGAGCGCCGTCCCTTCAGGCGACGCCCCGTGCGCCATCAGAAATACGGGGAGCGTGCGGCTCATCAGCGGCGCCACCCTCCATGCATGGTAGGCGCCAATGATCCCTGATCCCTTCACGCCCCTCTCCTTTAGAATTTGGAGGGCGGCGAGATGGTCCTTGATTCTCTTCTTATCTTTGTCCGAGACACCCCACTTCCATGACCCCGGGACATCTTCGATGATGCGCCCAGAGAACACCGGCAAGGGGGCAGCCACGTCGTCCTTGACATAAAACCACTGTGATTGCCACCCCTTGTTAGAGGTCGACATACACATCAATGGGTAGTCATTCGCCCGGTTGTTGCGCAGATGAATGTTGGCACATCCCATCGGCATGCTCAGCTCCTGCTTCCCAACCCGCTTCTTCGATAGGTTGACGGCAAAGAGATACCGCCATAGATCGAAGTGGGGACTAATCCCCAGCAACCCCTCACATAGGGCGACGAACGCCACAATATGTTGGACCCCATTGGGAGTAAGGTGCTGCAACTCCACCTGGTAGTAATCCAACAACCCTCGGAGGAACTTATGAGTAGGTACAGCGAATCCCCGCTCATGGAAGAGAGCAAAGGACATGACATATCCTTTGGGCGGCGACGGCTCATCCTCATCACCGGGTAGCTACCACTCATTGACGGTGGTCAACGGGCAAAGGAGGCCACGGCGGATGAGGCCCTCCAAGCGCTGAGGGGTGATGTTGGATCTGCACCACGGCTCCATTAAAACAATGGAGAAGGGGGTGGATGCGAGCTTCATGGTGGCTACGATGTGGATGCGAGCTTAATGATGACTGTGATACGGGTGCAGGAGGTTCAGGCAATTGGTGGTGGTGGTTGTAGATACGAAGGCAAGGAGGCAAAGTACAAAACCCTAGGGGCGAACCTCATAGTTTTATAGGGGCGATGGATGCAAGAAGTGCAACCGTCCACCTCAGTCTCTAAGCCCACCATGATACACCACCACGTCATGTCACGGGATATGCACCCGTGATCCCTATCCTTTCCCACTAAAATCGTGTTGGGCATTTTGCCTTCCTAAGCAGACTAGGACTCTTTTCCCATAGAGAGGATGCAAGTCAAAAAGCTTCTTTTCTGGCCTGGCTGGACCCAGGAGTCCAAGGGCTAGCCCAATAGTCTCGATGGTCGTCCCAACGAGGGATGGGCCCATGAGCGACCAGGACTCAGGCACACAAGCCTCAAGGGAGACTCGATGAGCAATCAAGTCCCAGCCGAGCAAACCCTAGACGAATCCCCATGAATGGGATCCCAGGATTTCCTTCATGCTGTCCAGATTGTCAAAAAACCAAAACTCACAGCCATACCTGTGAAGGGTATGAAATTACCCCCGGGCGATTCTATCCGAATCACCCAAGGGCTCGGGGGCTACACCCAACGGGTGCGCTCGCGTGCACCCTCTAGCAAATTAAAATACCCCCCGGGTGATTCTGCCCGAATCACCCAGGGGCTCGGGGGCTACACACATCGGGTGCACTCGCGTGCACCCTTTGGCAAATCAAAATACCCCCTGGGGGATTCTATGCAAATCACCCGAGGGCTCGGGGGCTACTGTTGGGGACCTAATACCGGGGTACCCAATGAGGTGGAACTAATAACAATCGAACATTGACGCTTCCGGTCAGATAAGAACGCTACTACACTTATTGTCCGAACAACAGAAGATTAGTTTCACCTCGCCCAACCCCTGAGGGCTAAGGCTCCACCTCACCCAAATGCCTAAGGGCAAGCTCTACCTCGCCCGACGGCTGAGGGCTGGCTCCACCTCACCCAAACGCCTAAGGGCTGGCTCCACCTCGCCCGACGGCTGAGGGCAGGCTCCACCTCACCCTCTCGCCCGACGCCTGAGGGGTGGCTCTGCCTCGCCCGACGGCTACACCCTATTCCTTCATAAATATGAGCATAGGGTACGATAAGACATTCAAGTCAATCGTAGTACTAAGGGCCATGCCTTCATGCCTGCAGGAAGGTACTGTCAGGATACGACGGGACGGGCGCTTTAGGCCCTTTCTGACATGGCAGAGCCCGAACAGTGTTGTAGGCGCCGACTTTTGTCCCACAGTGTAGTAGGCGCCGCCATCAGCCCTCAGACACGAATACTAACATGAGCATACGATAACCACTATGATCCAAGATAGAGCTCACATCATCCACAGTGACAGACGTATGGTCACTTCCGTGTCTACTTCCCGAAGGGTCATAGCTTGGCTCTCTGGCAAGCCGCACCGTCCGCCGATCTAGGATGGGACGCACCCACTTGCTGAAAGAGGCTAGGGCATGGCCCCATGTGGATAAATGAACATGCCATTCCTGGCACGATCTGTCATGTTAGTAGGGCAGGCACAGGGGAAAAGGAAGACCCGGCTCCCTCGAAGGACCTTCTCTACCTTTAGTTTTTTCCTCTTTCTCCCATCTGTAACCCCTGCTCCCCCCTTGGTCTATAAAAGGGACGGCAGAGCACCCCACTAAAGGGATAGATCATTTTTTAGCACACAAGACATGGCCAAGCAGCAACCAAGCTCTTGGCATCCTTTCGACCTTTTCATCAGAGACTTAGGACCTGCCCCTCTCTTGATCGTTTGTACCCCCTACTATGAACCTTTTTCGGTACTAATAACATGAGCAGTAGCAAACTAGACGCAGGGACATTCTGCCCGAACTAGTATAAACCTTGTGTCCTTTAGTACACCATCCGAGCCAAACGCACAACAATTATAAATTTACTAGCCGGTGCCTGTTCGAAACACCGACACCCCTCGCCATCATGTAGCGCCTAGTGCACGGATATGTCCTGACCATGTCATCCCAAAGACACGTGCTGACTGACATCGAGCTCGTGTCGCTGAGACAACGAGCTTTTTGCCTACTGCTCTGCCGTGCGCTCAAGCAATGTGTGGATCTCATGATGGGCCCGATGGTCTTCAGGTGTCACGGGCTTCGGGAGCCCTCGGAGCAAGGCCACCATGGCAGCTATGTTCTGGCTTGCCCGAGCAAAGTGCGGGAGGCCTCTGTCATCCTCGATAATCCTCTAGTTTACGTCGTGGGCAATGGCATGTGCACGGCCACCGTCTCCATGGCGTTCGATCTCGCACTCAAGCTCCACATGCTCCAACTCCAGCTAGAGTCACACATCCTCGATCTCCTTGTGTCATGCCCTCGGTTGCTCCACCCACATGGCAGTGTTCTGGGATCTAAAAGGGCTAAAAGAACGTGTAGCTAACGGCGATAAAACTAGGTGGTCGGACAAGGTTAGCTGGCTAGTACCTCGAGTAGGCTGGGTTTGGATTCCGACGCGGGATCGTTTGTTTCAACGTCGTTTTCATATGTTTCGGTAATGGCCGACGATACCATGTTTGGCAAACTCTGTGGAACGATTGGCTTAAGAAGTAGCGCGATGTAATGACTGCGATCGGTAGTTTGATGAACCGTCTTGTGCATCGAGCAATTAGTTAGCGATTGGAGTTTTTCGTGCAAGGTTTCTCACTGCTTTAAAAAGCCTGCATGACACTTGGCTTAAGCCCTGGGCGCGGTCACCACCCGCTGCTGGCGTGCCAGCAACCCCTGCTGCGCTCGACTGCACCCACTGCGACATGCACGTGCACGACCTGCGCGTCCTGGCCGCCTGCCCCGCTGCTGCTCGCCAGCGGCCACTGCCCCGCTGCTGCTCGCCTACCGCCATGTCTAGCTCGCCCTGCGCGCCGGCACTGGCCACGTTGCCTTGTCACCAGGACGTGACGCGCACGTCTTGCCCTATGCTGCCTTGGCCGGGAGCGCGCCGGTCCCGCGCTGCAAGTCGCCCATCATCACACCGGTCCTGAGCCGTTGACATCGCCTATGCGTTGGACAACAGTCTGCCCGCCATCACCTCGCATCGCACTCGCGCTGGGTACCTTGTCGGATGCTGCCGCTGCGTCGCCGTACCGTTGCTTTGTAGGCTTGCTGCCACGCCTTACTGGCTGGCGCCTGGAGCCACGCCCTACTGTTTCCCCATGGCCGTGCACGTCAGTAATTGCATTGACGACCATCGCAGGTCCGAGCCATGCCACGCCATGATCTCCCCTGTCTCCACTGTCTCCTTGCCGTCGTGATGATTTCCCCAATTTGCCTTAACCATAGCCGTAGACTCCAATTCGTCTTAGGCTCGGCTTCGTTAGGCATCTGGCTACGTCCCATCCCCACCTTACTGTGTGTGTCCTTGCACATGGCCGGAATTTCGTGATTCCGCGTCACTGGCTCCTTAAGGCCGAGCCGACGCCCTCCAACGGCGAGTCAGCCCTGTAGTACACCTCGTGGCGATTCAGTGCACCCACAATCTCGCCATGTCCTCCTGAGCACCCCGCGCACCTCAGTCCTAGCATCGCAGTAGGCCAGCCCCACCGCCACGGTAGTGCCCCCGTCGGTCATCACCGTACCGCCGCGAGCTCACGTGGCCAGCCTTGCTCAGACCGCCTCCAACCTAACCGTCAACGCAGGGGTGTCGGTGAGTGCTCCCTGGTGCTCGCTAGCTCGTGCGCTGGCCTCGCCTTCGAAGTTGCTCATGGGAACACGCTCACTCTTGCAGGTCAGGAGCCACCGCCGGGGAGGGAGGTTGTGCCTGCATCTCTGCTCGTCGTGTCGCCTCCAGTAGCTTCTACGTGCTATCCAGGTACCTATCGACCCCTTAGGTAGGCTGTAGGGGTTCAGGTGAGGCCGGCGTGGTCGCCCGGTGCCGTGCCGTCGCGCCGGTGCACGCCCTGGGGGGGGCTAGGGACCTCCTCGCGGTGAAGAAGAGGAAGTGGGAGGGTGCTGGTGTAAAACGGTAGAGTAGAGAAACAGTACCATAGAGCTCATAGTAAATGCTGAGTTCATCGGGGGTGTTCGTGCAATTTTTACCGCGCGCGCAGGCTTTCCCCTTCACGGGCCATCGGCCATCTGGGCCGCGCCTCCGCGTGGGCCGCACGCCTGGCTGCTGTCGCACGCGGGCGGGATGGTGAGTTGGGTCGGGCCGCGCGTCGTGGGCCGGTCAGGGAGGTTTCGTTTTCTCCATTTCTTGGTATTAGAAATTGTTTATCTATTTAGGTTATGAACTAAACTTCAATAATTAGTAGTAAATTGCATGATTGTCCAAAAATAGCAAAACAAAGTTTGTTAGGTTCACAAAAATATCGACTACCTGTTAGTACAGTTGGTTTCCCATTAGTGGTTAGGATGGTAGGCCCATAAGCTTGAAGTAGAGGGCTTAGCGGTATATCGATCTTTAATTGCAAGATTTGTTGTGGTAAACCGACGATAACTTTAGCTTTGAATTCGTTACCGTAGGTTCCTTAGGCATTTATATACTTGTTGTACTGATGATAATCATAGAACGAGTCGTTGGATGACGTAGTTGTTATCCTTGCTTTATCATAAACTGACATTAGGAGTATGAATATCCGTAGTCATTGTAAGAATGTAGGACACGGTCATACTTGTTAGTAGTACTGGTATGTGGCTTAGACTTTTAGTAGGTAGACCTCACTTAGTAATGTAATAGATGTACTTTTGCATTGAGAATTGCTGTTGCCATAGTGTAATCATTGCATCGTCATTTCATGTAGATCACGAACAGGTAGACTTCGTACCCGTCGGTGATCCGGAGTACGACGAGGTGATCGAGGAGTACGAGGAGGAGCTTTTCACACAGGAAGGAGACCAGGAGCCTATTGGTACTGACTTTGCTGACTCGGCACCTGCCCAAGGCAAGCCCCGGTGCATAACCCCTATTTTTAAATGATCACTGAATATATTTATATGATATGCATTTACGTTACAGGCATTTTATGGAAGCTACATGCATAAATATATCCACCATGAGTTCTACTAGTACAGGTCGAGTAGCTGCTATGCTCAGGATGTCGGTAGCGTGAGTAACCTGTCATTACTCGCAAATAGGTGATTACACTATGATATCATGATGAAATAATGGAAAGGAAAAATGGTGACCGGACAGGGATGTGGATTTAGGTACTGGTGGGTGTGAGGGGTTGTGTCCTGCGGCCAACAGGGCATAGCCCGATTACACTTTTTCCCTGTCTGTGTCGATTAAGGACCGGTCGTTGCATATGACTCTAGGCAAGTCACAGATTATTGTCCCGAGCACATACTTGGGTATGGGCGCAGGGAAGGCTTGCTGCTCTCTTGTCGCGGATCCGGCTCTTTCCTGGACCGACTGATGGGAAGAGGAGGTGGTGGAGGTCCTTGCACCGCACTAAGTCCGGGACTTAGAGGCGAGGGCTTGGAGTCCAAGTTTGGACGGGGACCTAGACACCCGGGACAGGAGAGTGGTGGGTTAGTCCTGCTTGTGCCTGGGGTACAAGCGGGGCATGTGTCTTCGGGGCACCCAGCTGGGCACATTGATTCGCGAATCGCCGGGTTACCCGGTACGGCTTGTCTGCGGTTTAGCACCGTAGTAAGAACTGGAAGTGGAAAAGGAGAAGAAACAGTATCGATTGCTCAACTCTTGCTTGAAAGTAGCACAGGTGCTTATATAGATTGACTAGATAAAAACTTAATACGGCTGATAATAATAATATATCAATAAGGACTCACTACTAGTATTGCTTTTGGCTAAAAGAAAACCAGCAACCATAAAGCCTAGCATATTCCTTGGAGTCGGGAGAGTATTCCCACTATCGGATAAGTCTTGCGAGTACATTATGTACTCAGGGTTATTTACCCCTGTTGCAGGTGATGCTTGAGGAGTACCTTGTGTGGAGGATTCTTCTGGTGGGCTCAGACGAAATCCTCGTTATCTTATCGCTAGATGTTATCTTTTAATATTCCGCTGTTTATCGTTCCGAACTCTGTATTTGGTATTGTAATAATGTACTTTTCAGAAACTCTAATGTATGAGATGGACTTGTGTTGTAACTCGTTTTCATTATTGGATCCTTGGGGAAAAATGTGGATCTTTCGGGCTCTCCCTCGGGGTGTGTCCGACGGATACCGCTCGCGGTAGTGGCTTTCGGGGTGCTTAGTGTCTGGTGGAAGACGAGCGCCTCCGTAAGTACGCTATTTCGGGTGGTTCTGCCACAGTTGGTACCAGAGCCAATAATGGTCACGAGTTCCTCACTCTTTTACAAAACTAAAAGTTTGACCAACAAAAGTTTTGCGAAAAGTAGGATGCGATTAAGTTAAGTTATATAAGTATAAGCCCTAGCTATATGGTGTATCTAGGATAGCGGCACTGGTTTTACCTAATCTGTTTTCTACAGGTACACTGACTTACGTTGCGTAAGAAATCGCTTAGTAGACGGAAAGTGAGTGTGCGATGTGCCAAACATGTTACGAACGCCGCTATATTCCGGCTTGAGTGAACGTATAGGTCGAAGCATGCATCATATAATAGCATCTTACTTGCACTAGGAATCCCCCTTCACATAATGAAAGTAGTAAATGGGTAGGACTAACTTAATGAATACTTGAATAAAATGTGCTGCCATCTCTCTTATCCCTAGATTCTAATCGGGAAGGTGTCCTAATGGATGGTTCGTCTCTCTTGCAGATGAATCTGAGGTCCGGACGTGGGAGCACCAGTTCGGGAGCGGCCGACGAGGGCCATGGTGACAGTGCTCGGGCCGTTGAGCGTGACAACGAGGGAGCTCAGGAGGTTCCACCTTTGGTTCCTCATCCCTTCCCACCGCCACCACCGCCTCCGCCGCTGTCCGCCGTGGAGGTTATGGTGGAGTTGTTGGCTGCTCGTCAGGAGTCAGCCACTGCTCGTCAGGAGACCGCTCGTGCCTTGGAGATTATGGCACAGGCCGTCGCGGGTCTCGCTCGTGGAGGCCCCGGAGGCAACGGTGGGAATGGAGGTGGTGCTCGCCGTCCTGAGGGACAGTCCTCTTACCAGGACTTCCTCAAGACTCACCCGCCCACGTTCACGCCGTCGGACGATCCGTTGGAGGCGGAGCACTGGCTTCGCACGCTGGAGCAGAAGTTTCGGCTGCTCGGAGTGGCCAACGAGCAGAAGGTGCACTTTGCGTCCCAGCAGCTTTTGGGGTCCGCAGGTGCCTGGTGGGAGACTTTCCTGGCCGCGGAGCTGCCGGATCATCCGGCAACGTGGTAGGAGTTCTCCACCACCTTCCGCGAGTTCTTCATACCTGCTGGCGTTATTCACCAGAAGGTGACCGAGTTCATGGAGTTGCGTCAGGGGAGCAGGACGGTAATGGAGTATGTGAATCAGTTCAACCACTTGGCTCAGTATGCTGGTAGTCAGGTGGACACGGATGACAAGAAGAAGGATCGCTTCTTTCGTGGTCTCACTCCGGTCCTTCAGGAGAAACTGTACCTGGGGAACTATCAGACCTTTGGGGCTCTGATGAACGCCGCCATTGCTCTTGAGGGTTTTCAGCGGGCATCTCAGGCGGATTGGAAGCGGAGGAGGGTGGCAGCTGGATCATCCAGCCACCCTCATACTCAGAATGTGCAAATTGTGAGGCGGGGGTCCTATCAACCATCCGGTGGGCCTCCGTTCCGGTCACCCCAGCAGACCTCACAGACTTCCGCTACTCAGTACAAGGCACCTCAGCAGCAGGTGCAGCCCCAGCAGACTCAGGGACAGTAGGTCCCACCACGTCAGGGATTCGGGAACAAGCCTGGTGCTTGTTTCAAGTGTGGTAAGGAGGGCCACTATGCCAGGGAGTGTCCTCAGCAGCAGACAGCTCAGCCATCTCAGCCGTCTACAAATTCTAGGCTGATTAAGAGGACTTTCATCAAGAGGAAGGTGCCCAGCAGATCTGGTCAGGTGCACTTCACGGATGCTCAGCAGGTTGTGCATCAGGAGACAGTTATGGCTGGTATGTTTACCATCGAATCCCATCCAGCTTTGGTGTTGTTTGATTCTGGTGCATCGCATTCCTTTATGAGCATGGGGTTTGTAGAGCGGCACAATTTATCACTTGTGGCTATACCGTATGCCTATAAGATCCGTACTGCGGGTTCTCAGATGTTCATCAATACCCGCACGGATACTGTAAGTTTGGTATTAGCCACCCACACTTACCATCTACAGTTCATGATAATGCCTGGGCAAGGCATTGATGTCATTCTGGGGATGAACTAGTTGCGGGTGTATGGGGTAGTATTGGATATGAAAAGAAGAAGTGTAGAGTTACGGCTTCCGTCTTCTGAGGATAGGATGTCTCTCATCATACCCTCAGAACCGGTCTTACCTGTTGCTGCCCATGCTGAAGCCGTCCCTGATCTTACCTCCATTCCAGTAGTATGTGAGTTCCCTGATGTTTTCCCTGAAGATCTTCCTGGTTTGCCACCGGACCGTGAGGTAGAATTCTCCATTGAACTTGAGCCTGGTACTGCTCCTATCTCCAGACGTCCGTACCGTATGGCCCCTAAGAGAACTAGCAGAAATGAAGAAGCAATTGGAGGAGTTGATGGACAAGGGTTTCATCCGCCCAAGTTCTTCACCATGGGGTTGCCCTAGCGATTTTCGTGAAGAAGAAGGATGGTACACTGCGGATGTGTGTGGATTACCGCCCCCTCAATGCGGTAACAGTTAAGAACAAGTATCCCTTGCCCCGCATTGATACTTTGTTTGATCAGTTAGCCGGTGCCATGGTGTTCTCAAAGATAGATCTCCGATCGGGCTATCATCAGATCAAGATCAGGCCACAGGATATACCAAGGACAGCTTTCTCTACTAGGTATGGGCTTTACGAATACCTAGTGATGTCTTTTGGCCTCACCAATGCACCGGCCTTCTTCATGTACCTGATGAACTCAGTTTTTATGCCGGAGCTAGATAAGTTTGTGGTAGTTTTCATTGACGACATCTTAATCTATTCCAAGGATGAGGAAGAGCATGCCCGTCACCTCCAGATAATACTGACTCGGCTAAGGGAGCACCAGTTGTATGCTAAATTCAGCAAGTGCGAGTTTTGGCTTGATCGAGTGCAGTTTTTGGGACATGTGTTGACACCTGAGGGCGTTTCTATGGATCCCAGCAAGGTGCAAGATGTAGTAGATTAGAAGCCTCCAAGGTCTGTGCACCAAATCTGTCAGTTCCTTAGGCTAGCTGGATACTATCGACGTTTCATCCCTGATTTCTCTAAGATAGCCCAGCCCATGACTAAGTTGCTCCAGAAAGAAGCTAAGTTTGTTTGGAGTCCAGCTTGTGAAGAAGCTTTTCAGTCCCTGAAGACTTTTCTGACCACGGCTCCTGTGTTGGCTCAACCTGATATTGAGAGGCCCTTTGATGTTTACTGTGATGCCTCGAAGATGGGATTGGGGTGTGTGCTTATGCAAGAAGGGCGTGTGATAGCTTATGCTTCGCGCCAACTAAAGAAGCACGAGGTGAACTACCCTACCCATGATTTAGAGCTAGCTGCTGTAGTTCACTCTCTGAAGATTTGGAGGCATTATTTGTTGGGCAACAAAGTGCATATCTTCATAGACCACAAGAGCCTTAAGTATATTTTCACTCAGTCTGAGTTGAACATGAGACAAAGGAGATGGTTAGAGTTGATTAAGGATTATGATTTGGAAGTCCACTATCATCCAGGAAAAGCCAATGTGGTGGCTGATGCTTTGAGTTGTAAGTCGCATCAGGTTGAGGAAATACCCTTGTCACTCCACCACACTGAGGTGCTCGCTCAGATTGCATTAACCTCAGAATTGCTAGAGCAAATTATTCAGGAATAGAAGGGAGATCACGAAGAGATTCCTCACATCAAGAAGTTGCTAGCAGAAGGGCGTGGACCTCATTTTAGCATTGATAAGCAAGGAGTCGTAAGATACAAGGATAGACTGGTAGTCCCATCCAATGAAGAGCTGAAAAGAAAGGTTTTGCAAGAAGCCCATCATTCCAAGCTGTCCATCCACCCTGGTAGCAACAAGATGTATCATGATCTGCGCAGGCTATACTGGTGGTCATACATGAAGCAAGATATCACCCAGTTCGTTGCGGAATGTGACACTTGTGGCAGAGTCCAGGCAGATCATATGCGTACTCCTGGATATCTACAGTCCTTGCCCATTCCTATTTGGAAATGGGAGGATATTTCCCTAGATTTTATTATGGGTTTACCCCGCACCTCCTCTGGTTTTGATTCTATTTGGGTCATCGTGGACCGTCTCACCAAGTCTGCCCACTTCCTTCCGGTGGACACTAGATACAATGCAAAGAAGTATGCGGAGTTATACTTTGATCGGATTGTGACCCTACATGGAGTTCCTCTCACCATCATCTCTGATAGAGGGTCAGTTTTCGTCTCTCGTTTCTGGGAGAAACTACAGGAGTGTTTGGGTACTCGCCTTCTCAGGAGCTCGGCATACCACCCATAGACAGACGGCCAAACTGAGAGGGTGAACCAGGTGCTCGAGGATATGCTGCGGGCTTGTACAATTCTTTTCCTGAGAAGTGGGATCAGTGTTTGAAGCTGGCCGAATTTTCTTATAACAACAGCTATCAGGAGAGTATCCGTATGGCACCATTTGAAGCTTTATATGGACAGAAGTGTCGAACGCCACTAAATTGGGTTGAAGTAGGAGACCGTGGGTACTTCAGGCCTGATTTCATAAAGGAGGCTCGAGAGAAAGTAAATATAATTCGTGAACACTTGAAGTCAGCTCAGAATCGACAGAAGGCTTACGTAGACAGGCGAAGAAGGCCTTTAGAATTTGCAGCTGGAGATTTTGTGTATCTCAAGGTATCTCCTATGAGAGGGGTACATCGGTTTGGTGTTCATGGCAAGTTAGCCCCTCGGTATGTGGGTCCATACAAGGTGTTGCAGCAGTGTGGTCCCGTGGCTTATCGTCTCCAACTCCCCGAAATTCTCTCGGCAGTTCATAATGTATTTCACGTCTCGCAACTGAAGAAATGCCTACGAGTTCCTGAAGAATCTGTGGAAATAGAAGGACTTCCGCTCCAACCTGATCTGTCCTACGTGGAACATCCTATAAAAATCTTGGATGAGAAGGAGAGAGTGACCCGGAACAGGGTGATAAAGTTTTACAAGGTACAATGGCAAAACCATTCAGAGGACGAAGCCACCTGGGAGCAAGAGAACTACTTAACAAAGCATTACCCCCATCTCCTCTCTGGGCCGGATAGTTAGTTTTGCGCAAAATGTACTCCATACCTTTTCTCACACTAGGCACATGAAATCTCGGGTCGAGATTTTGTTTTAGGGGGGTAGATTTGTAACACCCTGGTGTTACATTGTAATGTTTTGCTGAAACGTTTCGTAAGCATCTGGATTTTTGTGCATATGTGTTTGACATGAGGTGTAACTCGATGTTCGGCACTTGAAACATTCGTACGAAACATGAGTCCGTGGGTACATTTCATGTATTACTGTGTAATCGCAGTGTTCTGGGATCTAAAAGGGCTAAAAGAACGTGTAGCTAACGGCGATAAAACTAGGTGGTCGGACAAGGTTAGCTGGCTAGTACCTCGAGTAGGCTAGGTTTGGATTCCGACGCGGGATCGTTTGTTTCAACAGTCGTTTTCATATGTTTCGGTAATGGCCGACGATACCATGTTTGGCAAACTCTGTGGAACGATTGGCTTAAGAAGTAGCGCGATGTAATGACTGCGATTCGGTAGTTTGATGAACCGTCTTGTGCATCGAGCAATTAGTTTAGCGATTGGAGTTTTTCGTGCAAGGTTTCTCACTACTTTAAAAAGCATGCATGACACCTGGCTTAAGCCCTGGGCGCGGTCACCACCCGCTGCTGGCGTGCCAGCAACCCCTGCCGCGCCTGGCTGCGCCCACTGCGACATGCACGTGCACGACCTGCGCGTCCTGGCTGCCTGCCCCGCTGCTGCTTGCCTGCGACCACTGCCCCGCTGCTGCTCGCCTACCGCCATGTCTGGCTCGCCCTGCGCGCCGGCACTGGCCACGTTGCCTTGTCACCAGGACGCGACGCGCACGTCTTGCCCTACGCTGCCTTGGCCGGGAGCGCGCCGGTCCCACGCTACAAGTCGCCCGTCGTCACGCCGGTCCTGAGCCATTGACATCACCTGTGCGTTGGACAACAGTCTGCCCACCGTCACCTCATGTCGCACTCGCGCTGGGTACCTTGTCGGATGCTGCCGCTGCGTCGTCGTACCGTTGCTTTGTCGGCTTGCTGCCACGCCTTACTGGCTGGCGCCTGGAGCCACACCCTACTGTTTCCCCATGGCCGTGCACGTCAGTAATTGCATTGACGACCATCGCAGGTCCGAGCCATGCCGTGCCATGATCTCCCCTGTCTCCACTATCACCTTGCCGCCATGATGATTTCCCCAATTCGCCTTAACCGTAGCCGTAGACTCCAATTCGTCTTAGGCTCGGCTTCGTTAGGCATCTAGCTACGTCCCATCCCCACCTTACTGTGTGTGTCCTTGCACATGGCCGGAATTTCGTGATTCCGCGTCACTGGCTCCTTAAGGCCGAGCCGACGCCCTCCAACGGCGAGTCAGCCCCGTAGTACACCTCGTGGCGATTCAGTGCACCCACAGTCTCGCCATGTCCTCCTGAGTACTCCGCACACCTCAGTCCTAGCATCGTAGTAGGCCAGCCCCACCGCCACGGTAGTGCCCCCGTCGGTCATCACCGCACCGCCGTGAGCTCACGTGGCCAGCCTTGCTCAGACCGCCTCCAACCTAACCGTCAACGTAGGGGTGTCGGTGAGTGCTCCCTGGTGCTCGCTAGCTCGTGCGCTGGCCTCGCCTTCGATGTTGCTCATGGGAACGCGCTCGCTCTTGCAGGTCAGGAGCCACCGCCGGGGAGGGAGGTTGTGCCTACATCTCTGCTCATCGTGTCGCCTCCAGTAGCTTCTACGTGCTATCCAGGTACCTATCAACCCCTTAGGTAGGCTGTAGGGGTTCAGGTGAGGCCGGCGTGGTCGCTCGGTGCCGTGCCGTCGCGCCGGTGCGCGCCCTGGGGGGGCCAGGGACCTCCTCGCGATGAAGAAGAGGAAGTGGGAGGGTGCTGGTGTAAAACGGTAGAGTAGAGAAACAGTACCATAGAGCTCGTAGTAAATGCTGAGTTCGTCGGGGGTGTTCGTGCAATTTTTACCACGCGCGCAGGCTTTCCCCTTCGCGGGCCGTCGGCCATTTGGGCCGCGCCTCCGCGTGGGCCGCGCGCCTGGCTGCTGTCGCGCGCGAGCGGGATGGCGAGTTGGGTCGGGCCGCGCGTCGTGGGCCGGTCAGGGAGGTTTCGTTTTCTCCATTTCTTGGTATTAGAAATTGTTTATCTATTTAGGTTATGAACTGAACTTCAATAATTAGTAGTAAATTGCATGATTGTCCAAAAATAGCGAAACGAAGTTTGTTAGGTTCGCAAAAATATCGACTACCTGTTAGTACAGTTGGTTTCCCCATTAGTGGTTAGGATGGTAGGCCCATAAGCTTGAAGTAGAGGGCTTAGCGGTATATCGATCTTTAATTGCAAGATTTGTTGTGGTAAACCGACTGATAACTTTAGCTTTGAATTCGTTACCGTAGGTTCCTTAGGCATTTATATACTTGCTTGTACTGATGATAATCATAGAACGAGTCGTTGGATGACGTAGTTGTTATCCTTGCTTTATCATAAACTGACATTAGGAGTATGAATATCCGTAGTCATTGTAAGAATGTAGGACACGGTCATACTTGTTAGTAGTACTGGTATGTGGCTTAGACTTTAGTAGGTAGACCTCACTTAGTAATGTAATAGAGGTACTTTTGCATTGAGAATTGCTGTTGCCATAGTGTAATCATTGCATCGTCATTTCATGTAGATCACGAACAGGTAGACTTCGTACCCGTCGGTGATCCGGAGTACGACGAGGTGATCGAGGAGTACGAGGAGGAGCTTTTCACACAGGAAGGAGACCAGGAGCCTGTTGGTGCTGACTTTGCTGACTCAGCACCTGCCCAAGGCAAGCCCCGGTGCATAACCCCTATTTTTAAATGATCACTGAATATATTTATATGATATGCATTTACGTTACAGGCATTTTATGGAAGCTACATGCATAAATATATCCACCATGAGTCCTACTAGTACAGGTCGAGTAGCTGCTATGCTCAGGATGTCGGTAGCGTGAGTAACCTGTCGTTACTCGCAAATAGGTGATTAAACTATGATATCATGATGAAATAATGGAAAGGAAAATGGTGACCGGACAGGGATGTGGATTTGGGTACTGGTGGGTGTGAGGGGTTGTGTCCTGCGGCCAACTAGGGCATAGCCCGGTTACACTTTTTCCCTGTCTGTGTCGATTAAGGACCGGTCGTTGCATATGACTCTAGGCAAGTCACAGATTATTGTCCCGAGCACATACTTGGGTATGGGCGCAGGGAAGGCTTGCTGCTCTCTTGTCGTGGATCCGGCTCTTTCTGGACCGACTGATGGGAAGAGGAGGTGGTGGAGGTCCTTGCACCGCACTAAGTCCAGGGACTTAGAGGCGGGGGCTTGGAGTCCAAGTTTGGACGGGGACCTAGGACACCCGGGACAGGAGAGTGGTGGGTTAGTCCTGCTTGTGCCTGGGGTACAAGCGGGGCGTGTGTCTTCGGGGCACCCAGCTGGGCACATTGATTCGCGAATCGCCGGGTTACCCGGTATGGCTTGTCTGCGGTTTAGCACCGTAGTAAGAACTGGAAGTGGAAAAGGAGAAGAAACAGTATCGATTGCTCAACTCTTGCTTGAAAGTAGCATAGGTGCTTATATAGATTGACTAGATAAAAACTTAATACGGCTGATAATAATAATATATCAATAAGGACTTACTATTAGTATTGCTTTTGGCTAAAAGAAAACCAGCAACCATAAAGCCTAGTATATTCCTTGGAGTCGGGAGAGTATTCCCACTATCGGATAAGTCTTGCGAGTACATTATGTACTCAGGGTTATTTACCCCTGTTGCAGGTGATGCTTGAGGAGTACCTTGTGTGGAGGATTCTTCTGGTGGGCTCAGACGAAATCCTCATTATCTTATCGCTAGATGTTATCTTTTAATATTCCGCTATTTATCGTTCTGAACTCTGTATTTGGTATTGTAATAATGTACTTTTCAGAAACTCTAATGTATGAGATGGACTTGTGTTGTAACTCGTTTTCATTATTGGATCCTTGGGGAAAAATGTGGATCTTTCGGGCTCTCCCTCGGGGTGTGTCCGACGGATACCGCTCGCGGTAGTGGCTTTCGGGGTGCTTAGTGTCTGGTGGAAGACGAGCGCCTCCGTAAGTACGCTATTTCGGGTGGTTCTGCCACATAGAGTTGGCGCTCTAGCCTCCCATAATCAAAGCCGAGGAGCTAGTCGCTCCCAGGGGCACGGGCCTCTAGGGCGTGCAGCTGTAGCTCTTCGAGGGCCTCAATGGTTGCGTCGAGGCCAGTGGAGCGAAGAAGTTGGATAGGGGCAAGAGCCCACGCCAGCTCTCCCTCCGCGGTGACAAAGAAATCTAGGCTCCTAAAGTGCATGTGCAAGCCCAGGACCTAGCTAATGCCATGGCTACCCATCCATGGACTGTTGTGGACGATGAGACCCATAAAAGGCCCCTACCTGGTGTGCCAACTGTCGGTGTTTTGAATCACCATGTTGACACCAAAATTTGATAAACTTACCCTAGAGAGGAAAGTATCAACTGATGATATCAAAGACATGAAAATCATATTTGCAAGCCAGCCACAAGTTCAGTTAAGCTGAGTCATTTACGATGTATTACCGGGTAGACAAAGGTTATTTGATATTCCAAATACTTGGCAAGGAGACACAGTCCAGTTTGATTAATCTACTACAGAGATCCTACGTGGACAAGTCCAAAACAAGTATTATTGTCGACCTAGATATTTATACGTGAGGAAAAGTAGGAAAGGAAATAGGTCGGTGGTTGCTTGCAAGCAAAAGAAGTTACATGCATACAGGATTGATCAGTCCAAGAGAAATCATCGATTTGATCTTGCAAGCTAATAGAGAAAGAAATCAAGGAATATACACATATACGGGCGTCCAGGTGCACATCAATGATGAGAAGCAAGGATGTGTATCTTGTATATGCATATATGAGGCCGGCTAGGTGTCATACATATACTTAGCAAAATAACGTGTCTACGTACAAAGACTTAAGACACGTCGAACGAGGAGAGCCAGATAGATGGAGATTCATAGGCATGATGAGGCATCACAGAATATTACTCCAAGTACACCACGTTTGCTTGCTAAGATGTAAAGTAAGGAAGGAAACCCGCATATGGACAGAAGGAAGATACGCATGCAGGCTATGAGAAAGTCCACCGTAGGGGGGGAGTCCTCACACACGTTGGTCAAGGAGATATTATTTGGCAGTTTAGGATTAACGAAGGGTCCTTGTACTTCATAGGATTTTTTCAGTTAGACTATTCTTGTACGCAAAGCCAGGCACGTTCCTATAAATATAAATGGTACGGTCTATTGTAAAGGGATCATCTCTTAATCAATCAATACAATTACTTTTTCAGCTTCATGCCAACCCTTAGGAGTAGGAGTAATGTAGAAACTCGATGAGTTCTTCAACAAGCAGGGCTACATCGACTGATCGGCCTCTGGCTTGTCTGTGAGTACCGTCACGACTTTTATTATTACTTGTAAGGCTGCATCAGCTGATTGATCTCTTACGAGTTGTAGTAAAAGTTAGTTATTAATTTGTATCATTATTTGTAAGGCTGCATCAACCGATTGATCTCTTGCAGATACTGATATTAATCAAAGTTATCGATCTTGTAATAAATAACTTGTTATTTAATATAATATCATCAGTTATCGAATCTGCCAGGATTAGCAAGTCTTTCTTGCTGTTTTTGGTTGATTCACCAGTTATCGATCTTGTTATAATTAATGTTTATTAATTATAACAATATCACAATTTACCCTATTAGGATAGAGATGAACTGGCATCACATCATATTTAATTGGTCGTCTCCTAGCTCTGTCACGTCTAGATCCTAGTCTTGATGACTCTTTGTGCTAGATCGGCTGTTTCATCTCAATCTTAATTGTACATAGTACGCTTTCAAAGGAATGTTTTAATCTTGAGCAAATTTATTAGTTAGTAAGATCTGATCTATCATTACTACCATAGCTGCATCAATCTGGTCGAACCTCACTGATTGGGCTTTAAATCAGATATTATTGGTTGATAGATTTACTCATAGTCAAGACACGTCTTGCGGTTGTTTACTATGCCTGCATCGACTGTTTTTAGCCGATCGCCTATGCTTTCATGTCTATAGTTTGTTTTCATGACTCTTTTGAAATATAGACAGATTTATAGACTTCTTGGCTTTAGTTCATTATCATTATCATAACTGCATCCATCCGGTCGAACCTCACTGTTAATGGTAATAGATTAGATCTAGTTTGTGTGTGAATCTAGTTATACTAAACAGTCGGTTGCTCACATGCTATAATCATTTTTCTACCTGAATCGGCTATTTTAGCCAATAGATTATGCTTCCATGCTAGATCTATGAATATCGGTTACGAAAGGCTTTTATAATTATACTTGTTTTGGTTAATTAGCCTTTATTAAATCATCATGATCTATGAATATCGGTCATTATCCTCATACCATCATCATTCAACAATGGCAGATTGCTTCTATTTCAATGTATTTTTATTCATGGATATGCTAGATATCGACTCTTTAGTCGATAGCCTTATACATCTGCTATCAAGCCACATATTTGGAACTGTCTGGTGCAACACTGACACGTTCCACCTTAAACTACTAATTATTCTCTCTTTGTCAATTGTAGGGTCAAATTGACTGGCATGCCTTTGGTCCCGAACCGACCGTTCTTGTGTTGAAGCTAAAGCAGATCTTCGAGCTCACTCCATCAAGATCATCCGGCTTGCTGTGTGTTGATCATATCACCACATTTTTGTGTCAACACACCGACTAGTAAATTTGTGATTTGCGCGTTTGGCCCTGATGGTGTGCTCGGAGGACACAAGGATTTATACTGGTTCAGACAGAATGTTCCTACGTCCAGTCTGTTGCTGCTCATGTTACCAGCACTAGTTTGTAGTAGGGGTTACAAACGGGCGAGAGAGGGAGCAGGTCCCAAGTCTCTAGTGAAAAGGTCGAACAGAGTTGA
This sequence comes from Miscanthus floridulus, assembly GCF_019320115.1. Classification (NCBI taxonomy): domain Eukaryota; kingdom Viridiplantae; phylum Streptophyta; class Magnoliopsida; order Poales; family Poaceae; genus Miscanthus; species Miscanthus floridulus. Next base: position 140,233,756 of record NC_089584.1, on the reverse strand, counting down.
GTCTCCTTGAGCTCGTTGAGTCGTTCAGCGTGCCCTTCGTGGAGCATCATGCTTCCCCTTTTATAGATGAAGGGGAAGGCGCAGGTTACACAAGAGAAAGAGAGAGATAGAGAGAAAAGCGAGGAGGAAGAAGGCCTCCGGGGTCGCAGCGCCCTTCATCTCCTTTACGTGGGTCCCGCCAGTCCTTTAGATGATGACGGGGATGGCTCCATGTCGCGACCCTGTTCATCACTAGCGCTATACGCGGGCGTCGTTAGCCGGTCGTGGAGCTCCATTCCGTCCCGGCGAGCGGCATGGTTAGCAGATACCCCTGTCAGAAGTTGTACGGGAATTAGGTATCATAGCGCTGGCACGCCCGACACTGTTGGCGACGTGAGTCCTTAGGTATGGCCCGTTGTGGCTGCGGGTCACGTCAAGACGCGCCTACTCCCTTTCTGATGTCAGAAGTTTGACCCTGGGTTCGTACTCTTAGACCCGTAGACCGTAGTGGTTGGACACGATACAGACCCCCGTCGGGCGAGGCGGAATCCCCCTTCGAGGTGTCGGGCGAGACGGAGCCCTCACCCTCAAGGTCAAGCGTGACAGAGCCCGCGCCCTCAAGGTTGGACGAGATGGAGCCCACACCCTCGGGGTCAGACGTGACGGAGCCCGCGCCCGAGGGGTCTGGCGAGACGCAGCCTGTACCTTCGGGGTCGGGCGAGACCAAAATATGCTCTTGACCATCCGGACGAGTTAGTGTTCACGACCATCAGCTTCCTTCTTCCAGGTATCCTAATACTGATATCCGACAGATATATTGGTAAATACTTAATAGTCCCCTAGCTGGCTTTGTAGTCTCATTGTAATAGTGACTACCTAAATCTCATAACTCATTGCTTTTACATGGTAAGAATAGACCAAATGCCTTCGGATGTCTTCTTCCAAAAATGAAAATAATGTCCATTACCACGAACTAAGTGTCGTTCAGGGAAATATTACGCATTGCTTTTATGCATCTAAGAATAGACCAATTGTATTAGATATTTCCTTAAAAAAGAAAAGAATTGGGACGTTGTGCAGGCAAATAATAATAGACCAAATGCGAGTGATGATTAAAAAAGGAAAAAATAACAAATAACATGATGTTGTGCAGGCAAATAAGAATAAAATAAATGCAAGTGATGAAAAAGAAGAAGAAAATAGACAAAGCACATATGGAAAAAAAGAGAAAATAACATGATGTTGTGCAGGCAAATAAGAACAGACCAAATGCAAGTGATAAAAAGAAAAAAAAAACAAAGAAACAGATGGTGTGCATAGACCAAATGCAAGTGATGAAAAGAAAAAAAAGGGGGGGAAAAATAAACAAAGAACAGATGGTGTGCAGAGAATGGACCAAATGCAAGTGATGAAAAGAAAAAAAAATAGACAAAGAGCAGATGGTGTGCAGGCAAATAAGAATGGTGAAAAGTAAAAAAAAAATAGACAAAGAGCAGATGGTGTGCATGCCAATAAGAATGGTGAGAAGGGAAAAAATAGATGGTGTGCAGGCAAACAAGAATGGTGAAAAGAAAAAATAGACACAGAACAGATGGTGTGCAGGCAAATAAGAATGGTGAAAAGAAAAAAAAAGAAAAAAAATAGACAAAGAGCAGATGGTGTGCAGGCAAATAAGAATGGTGAAAAGAAAAAAAAAATAGACAAAGAGCAGTTGGTCCAGGCGGGGCTTGAACCCGCGACCTTCGGCTCCACGCTCTGACCGACTGAGATACGGAACCTGCTGCTATAAGCTATATATTGTTTATTAATCTGATGGAGCACACATTTTTTTAAGAATTACACAGTACAACGTGAACCAGATCTCAAAATTCACAAAATCACTACAGGCGCCTCGCTGTCGATGGGGACGTCGCCTACCACTGAAAGCGTAGCGTCGTTAAATCCAGTAAAATGCAAACACCCGTGCCGTCAAAGACTCGAACCCGGGTAGGCAGGTTCCACCACAAAGAACCCAACCAACTAAGTTATGACCAATTTGCCAGAACTAACATAACCGAATGTCCGAATTAATTAAATAGAAGGTCCTTAATTATTTGTCTCTCATCATACTACCAAGTGCAACTTTCATCTCTTAGTAACAAGAACTCAATCACAAATAGTGTTTTCTCTATGATAAGGGGGTGTTTGGTTGCCCCTCCTAAATTTTAGTCGTTGTCCCATCGAATGTTTGGACACATGCATGGAGTATTAAATATATACTAATTACGAAAACTAATTGCATAGTTTGCGACTAATTTGCGAGACGAAACTTTTAAGCCTAATTAGTCCATGATTTGATAATGTTTTGCTACAGTAAACATGTGCTGATGACAGATTGATTAGGCTTAAAAAATTTGTCTCATGGAGTATTGACCGATTATGTAATTTGTTTTTTTATTAGTATCCGAATACCCCATGCAACATCCTTCCGACATATCTCCTAAATTTTAGTCACTAGATCAAGCACCCCCTAAATTTACAGTGTGTGCCATTCACTTTAAGAGCAAGCACGTTCATGCATTCATTCACTTGTTGAAAGGAAGCATTCATTGGAGGTCTGCCCATCCCTTGCCAATGGCAACCTGAAAGCAAAGTCTCCATCCAGATGACTCTGTGTCACCAATTTCTTTCCCCTTTTTTGTCTTGCGTTTGCAGGTGTTGCACTTCCATCCTCATTATTTATTGCCCAATTATTCAGTGGTTATAAAAAACTATTAACTTGTTTTTACTTGGCTTATAATAACGTACAGGTTTTCCTGATGGAAGGGCATGGAAACCTGGAGTCATACACATATGATGTCACAATATATCTTGCCCATGTATTAGTACTATTTTGCGTTTGCTACTCTCTAGATAAGCAAAAGGTAATTGATTTGGAAAGCTTTACTTGCCTGATGGAGTTGCTAATTCGGACAGAGCACACTGCATCAGATGACCCACATGCGCCCATAAATTGGGTAGGGCTGGGAGGTGGAGGCCGGGGCCCTTGTCCATCTCCAAGCACAAAGGTCCATTCCTTCACACATCAGGCACCTATTCATAGCAATGGACTCTTTCCTGAGCAACGGAGGAAGTTTATGCAAGATTCAGGCAAAGGTTGGGTGGATGCAATTGACCTCCATTATTACATTCATGTGGCCCCCATTCCTGGCTAAAGGATGTCAAGTGCAGTGAAACTACTGCCAGAAGGTGAAATCATGGAGAGTGTGTGTTGAGCAGTTGAGGTGTCTTGTAGAACCATGATTTGTCATGTGCTATACTAGATATACTCTCTAAGTCCTAAAATAGTTGCACCCCTCGTTTTTTGAGAAATCGCTTGTTTTTTTAGAAGTAAAAAAGTTTAAGTTTAACTAAATACATACAAAAATATATTAATATATTTATGATATGCAATAATTATCATTATAATAATAGAATACATATTTTAAACTATTAGAAGATAAAGATGTTGATAATATTTTTTATAAATCTATTTTTCTAAAAAAATACTCCTTAAAAAGCGAGTATGTAGTTATTTTTTGGATGGAGTGAGTTTTTTTTTGCAATAAAGAAAAATAATAATGTCACAGGGTTTTGAAAGCAGGACAGATATCAACGGGGTTCTGTAACTGTGCTTGAAACTGGAGCATATATCTTCTGTCAAAATCAAAGTGTTGACACGCCTCATTTCAACATGCCCTGTATGTCGCAGTCATTGCACTGGTGACCTGAACATGAATCCATGTGCCACCACCCCCTGCATTTCTTTTTCTTGGAGGTTGAAACAAGATGTCTTTTGGTCCCGATGGACCTGAGAGGGCGAGATCAACGTGCGCCGTCGTCTCAAAATAGATAAACGGCATGTTCGTTGGTTTGTTTCTGGACTGATAAGCTCGGCTGATGTTGGTTTATTGTGAGAAAAAAACGTTATTGGCTAATTGATAAGCTCTGACTAAAACCAACAAGTGAACATGCTGAAAGATTCTAAAGTTGCAGCGAGCCTTGCAATACGAGCAAGCTGCTTCTTGAAACACTCCAGGTCTCCAGGTCCAGGATGACGACGATGTGCTTTGCATTGTAGAGAGCTTTGTGGCGAAATGGCAAGCTGAATCTATCGAGCCCAGGAGAGGCATCAACTAGTAGTACTTGCGCAGCACTAAATTATGTATGCGTGCCTTACACATTGGGTGCATAAAGTTTATGTTGATGATTATATAAATAGCCAGTGCCAGACTTGCCATAATTTCGTAGTTTGATTTCGGATATATAGGTACTCCGATCCTAGAAATGAGCAAGACCAGTGGACGGAAGTTCTAGAAATGATGTTAGCACAACCTGTTAATTGCTGGAATTGGTCAGCACTACCTTTGGTTAACCACATTATTCGCCCTAACACTACTGGAATCGCGTGATTTGCCTAGTGCTGCAGGCACTAGGCAAAGGTCCAGAAACACTAGGTAAACAGTTTGTCTAGTATCACACTAGGCAAACAAGGATCGACAGAGGCGGACTAGGCAAAGAGCACTTTGCCGAGTGTCAAACCTCGGACACTCGGCAAAGTGTTTGTCTAGTGTCAAGGACACTACTCGGCAAAAGTAAAGGACACTACTCGGCAAAAGTATTTCACTGACAGTGAAAATCGTAACGGACGTTTTGCCTAGTGTCGGAGGTCTGATACTCGGCAAAGTATGCAAGGTTTGCCTAGTGCCAGGCGTCCGACACTAGGCAAATATGTCAAGCTTTGCCTAGTGTCAGGCCGCCTACACTAGGCAAATATGCCAAGCTTTGCCTAGTGTCAGGCCTCCGGCCTGACACTAGGCAAACTGCCTACTTTGCCTAGTGTCAGTTTCCTGACACTAGGCAAAGCCTGTTCTCAGGTGTGTCACGTGTGGCCCCTTTGCCTAGTGTCAGACCCCTGACACTAGACAAAGTAACCAGAAGTTGAATTTTTTTTTTATTATTCCATTTGCGACACAAATATAAATCATATTCAAACACCACAAATATATCACATGAATCATAAATAAGAACCACATGTTCACATATATCACATGTTCATACCAAAAGTCCAAATATGCCACAAGTTCACAAGTTCATAAGTGCACAACCAAATTTCTTAACAAAGTTCACAACAAGCTAGCGCCAAGTTCCAGCCAACAGCCCAGCTAGCGTCAAAATGATCCAGCCAACTAAACAAATTCTAGCAGTTAGCATCAAGTTCCAGCCAGCACCTAGAGCCAAGTTCTTGCACCAAACAAGTTCCAGCCAGTAGCCAACAGCTAGCGCCAAGTTCCAGCCAACAGCCCAGCAAACAACGCCCATGACCCTATCTGTTATCTGAAAATAAACAATGAAGAGGAAAAATATACTATGCAAATGCTAACTAAAAGAATCACACTTTCCAATTGTTGGCATATTCAATTGTGTTTGAATGATCTAGATAAAAAAAATTAAGTGAATATTGGTTAGCAAATTTCACTAAATAAATCACAGGACAGATCAAAACATGTAGGTATGTCATACGACTTTTTATCCTGTTTGGCTAAGCAATAAGTTGCAGAAACACACAGTACTATTATATTGTAAAGAAACAATTCTTTGCATCATTCGAGCAAGAGGCAAATTATCATGGCCAAAGCAGCATATCCTTCAATGGTATTATCAATCAATTTATTTGCATTTCTACATAACAAGCAGAGCCTGTCACTACAAGCAGAAAAAACCAACAATATTCAACATGACACTAGACATCTGTTACCACACAAATTTAGCAGACTTGGTGACTTACGAGCTAATTCCAGCTGTAATAGAATTTGGGAATAGACCTGAATCAATATACACATCTATTACCACACAAATTTGTAGTAAAGCAGTAAGACAAATGAAGGAAAATGTAAAATAACAGATGTAATGAAATTTGAGGAAATAACTAGATCCATAAAGTAACCGTTAAAACCACACAATTTATATTAAAACAGGAAGATAAATGCAAGTACAGGGACAATGGACAGCAGTAGGCAATTGTGATTGACATAATAGAAGTACTCAGTAGGGAAATCTTTAAAGCTGCAAAGTTACACCCAACTAAATAATGCAAAGATAGAAAGTCACGGTGACACCACTTGCTTGATTCATTCTAGAATCATTTCTTTCTTTCTATTGTTCCTTGCAAAGTTCACCTAAATGGTTTCCCTATATTGGTTAGAAAAATTACTTCACTAAATATGAAAGAAACTAGCAGGTACCCCCGTGCTTCGCACGGGCCAGCAAGGCGGAATTATAGCACATCATATTATACACATGAAATAAAAAGATCAGTAACATTAGTTACATATATGGGTCATCATTTGAGCCCGTCGTAGGATAATGTTAGCATAGTACAGGGCTATCTCGGTTGGACATGGATACTCATTTCAGCATGGGTGAAAGAACTTTCAATGTTTGGCGAAGTTGTGCACCTGTCAAGCGATATGTTCCATCAAACTGATGAGTAGGTTGAGGAAGAAGACATCACTGAAGAGCTGGAACTGTGCAGGAAGATTTTGAAGTATGTAGTTTAGTTGACGAAAAATCGATGGATACATATATTTGCAAATCGAAGGACAATATAAGGAAGATTTTGAAGTATGTAGCATGTAACATTATATCAACATTTAGTAGTTAGTGTACCTATTGCAGCAAAAATAGGCTTTGTCATAGTGAAGTGTTATCATATAAGCAGTGAGCCATTTAGTAGGGTGGTTAGGATAATTCACAAACGTAATAGGGTGACAATGAATCTGTTATAAACAACTAAAAGATGCAGCGGCGTAATACATAGTGGGCAAGCATGGAAATGCAAAGTGTTTAGTTAGCAGGCATAATACAACAGCGGCAACAGATGGAAATTTTTTCTTATGTAACAGGCATGATACAAAAGCGGGATCTGTAGAGACCTTTATTTTTTGTCAACATCAGTGTATGTGAGAAGTACGTTCCCTCACACATATCTCCACATTTCACCTAGAGCAATTGGCTGTTGTGTACTATGCAAAAGCTGTTTAAAAATGCAAAGGGGAATTTGTAGAAGGCAAGACATGGAGGCTTGTTTTGATAAATGGTGCGGAAGATATTATGAACGAATCATGAGTCAACAAAATAACCTTGTAAGAGGAGTCACGCTGTCGCTATGGATTATGGAACAATTATCTGGACAGACCATGTAGCCTATGCATGCCTTAGATTAACCTAAAATATAGCAAGCATTGTGTGAGGGACTAATTAATTGTGGCGAGGTCTTTTTGAAATCAAAGTTGTGCAATGGGGGTACTTGACTGAGAAGAATGGATGGACACATCTGGTGTTTGCAGTTTGGTTCAGGCCAGAGCAGGGGAAACAATGAGATTATGGTGTTCAGTTAAGGATGCATATCCCCGTGATGTGGAAATGACCTATTAGGGAAGTACCTAGGAATCTCTGTGTATGAATCTCTGTCAGGTGGAAGGCGTCATCCCAGGAATCTCCGTGTATGAATCTTATGAACAATGGTTATCAGAAACTGCTACCGCACGTCACTGAATGTTGAAGAAATTAAACAGAATCACTCTAATTTACAGGAGCCAAGTATAGGATCTTTTTCAAATGAGCTTTACTAACCTGTATAGAATTGGTATTGACACGGCACATTAATGAAAAGGGTTGCAGTACAGCTGCACGCACTTGGAAGCGTGGAAGGCCCCGGCGCCAGGATCTGGGGCTGAGAGGAACAGAGACTGGCAGGAGAGCCGCCAACCGTCGTGCAGCGCAGCCGTCACCGCCGTAAGGCAGCGGCGGAGCTGCTGAGGAAGTTGCACCCGAACTCCGTCGCCTGGGAGCGGCCGAGGAAGATACGCCCGTACGCCGTCGTCTCGGAAGGGGTGGAGCAGCAGAAAGACTGCAGGGGTCCGCCCCACCCGATTGCGGCAGGACGTGGGCGAGCGCGGACGTCAGTGGTCGCTGGGGTGCTGCTGCAAACCAGCCATCGCTGTCGCTTCCTGCTCCCAGGACGCACGCGCCATGGATCTCGTTGCTCCTGCACAGTGAGGATGAGAAAGAGGAGCAGGTGTTGGGGCCGGGCTACTCGGTGGGGAGGCTTCCCCAGGACCTCACGCGCATGCTCCTCCGCGCCACCCATAACCGGATAGAGGCCAAACGTCCTCCTCCATGCAGCCGATGGCCAGATCGAGGCCGGGAGCCCTCCTCCATGCCGCCCTTGGCTACTCACAGGAGAGGGGGTTATGCTGAGGACCAGGGCCGTGGCGGCGTAGCTCGCAGGCAGCCATGAGATGTAGGTGGCGGCGCTAGTGGGATGTGGGATCGAGGTGTGGTAGGGTTTGCTGATTGGGGACAGTCGGAGGAAGTGGAGGCGCAGGAGTAGGGTGCCATGATGCAGGGAGTGGATACGGGGAGGGATGGGTAGGGTTTCTAGAGTGTTTTTATTTGGGAGTGGATAATAACAAATTTCAAATAAAAAATATGTCAACAATATAACAATTGTTCACAAATGACACTTTGAAACTCTACTGTTTACTAACACTTTCTCAAATGGAAAAATGACATATATAACAGTTGTAGATATTGATGAGTTCTAACACCTTTGTATTCAAAAGTTTTTCATCTGAGGTCATTTAGTGTCTCGTTTGACAAAGTTTAACCAAGTCAAATTTTAAATTTAAAAAAAATGACACTTTGACACCAGTTTTTGAAACTCTAAATGGTTTCAAATAGAAAAGTCATGAATACCAAGTTTGTTAAGCTCATCAAGATCTGCATTTGTTGTTTTGGTGAACTTTTCATTTGACAAAGTTTGAACCATTCAAATTTTGGATTTTTAAATTTTGACTGCTCCAAACCAGTTTTCGAAACCCTAGATGGTCTCAACTAGAAAAGTCATGAATACCAAGTTTATACAACTCATCAAGATCTACAATTGTTATATGGGTCATTTTTGCATTTGAGAAAGTGTTAGGAAAGTTTAGTTCTAAATTGACAAGTCTCTCGTATAGTTTCATAAACTCTATGTGAGATTCATGATTTTGTGACTAGTGTTTACTAACACTTTCTCAAATGGAAAAATGACCTATATAACAATTGTAGATATTGATGAGTTCTAACACTAGTCAAAGCATCATACGTGACGATGTGCTCGAAATCTTTTTAAATTTTTATCATGGCACCCACATGCGATATCTTGACTTGTCGACAAGTTTCATGAATTTCAGACTCCGTTTTCATTTAATAGAGTTTAAAAACTATTTGCTCGCAAGTTCGTGGTCATGTCTCGACGTGAAGATGTGTGAAATTTTTGGTCTGTTTCTGGATACGGCCTCAACTAACACTTACTAACATGAATATCATTTTTGCATTCATGAATTGCCATTATTCGTCACACTTGCAGTTAAAATTTGCATTTGTCGAAAAAATTCAAAGAAATTAAATAAACTAAAGAAATATAGCAAAATTTCATAAAATTGTGCCAACTTTCAACATGTTGGTCAAGGTATAGTAGGAAAGATACAGAAAAAAATTGGAAGCTAAAATCAAAAAAAGAAAAAATATTTTGCCTAGTGTCTCTGTAAGACACTAGGCAACCGGAGACACTAGGCAAAGTTCTAATTTTGCCGAGTGTTAACGGAAGACACTCGGCAAAATGGCAACGGCGGTTGCCCTCCGGCAGCCTTTGCCGAGTGTGATGGTATGCCTAGTATTGACACTAGGCAAAATGGTCATTTACCGAGTGGATTTCTTTGCCTAGTGTCGACACTCGACAAATCGTTATTTTGCCTAGTGTCTTTATGTTGCCGAGTGCTTCGGGGTCTAACACTCGGCAAACAAGCTCTTTGCCTAGTGTCCGACGATTGGCACTAGGCAAACTATTAAACACTAGGCAAATCTCGGTTTTCCAGTAGTGTAAGCAAGATATGCATCCCATGATCCATATGCATGGCCGCCTGCGTGCATGTAGGTAGTAGACTACCATTCCTTTAATTTTAGTAGACTTGTCATAGAAAAAAAATCCATCATGCATATCATGTGTTTCCTCTACCGGCCTTTAGCTCCGTAGTTAGTTCAAGTTATTCATGCGACACTGACAGTCGGTTTTTTTTACAGATATTGATATTCAACACTTCGTAGATTTCTCTACCTCTGGTTGCCTTTGCCTCCTTCCATGGCGGTCTGGCATTGCTTGCACATGCGGCCACCCATGCCATGGCAGGGTAGTACTTACCGAAGGGGGAGTCTAATGTTATATGTTGAGCTCTTGTACTCTGTGTGCAGCAACCACCTTACAACCGCCTCACACCAATGTTACCTAGCCCTGGCTCTATCTATAGAGTTGTTATCCACCCCACGTACAACAACGTCATTGCCTCCTTGCCTTGCTAACACACTCCCTCCCCTTCCCTCCACCCCACACACCAATGTCGGCCTTCCTTGTAAGCCCGATGATCAATGTCCTAGTGAAACCCCCCACCGAAAACCCAAACCCGAAACGTTTTCCAGGGTTCAAGAGAATCGAAGACTCCTAGGCGCGGCGTCACTAGGGACTCGCTAAGTTAGAGAATACGCCGAGGCATGAAAATGGCAGGGGAAATCGAGTGACGAGGTCGGTAATGCGTGTATTAGCGATATATTTAGCCTTAAACAAATGTAGAGCAAAAGTGTCACGACAGATACACTGAGATTTGGCTTTTGGGGCGTTCCGCAAAAACACCTATTACTCTCTCAAGTTTCCCATGTATACTTAGAGCTTGATTTGTGACTGATGCATGGGTTCTAAACCCTACAGTACATGTGCCCTAAAATTCAACGCTTTAGCAAAAGTTGGCTGTTAGTGCGGCGGGCAATGTGTGCTTATGTGCACCCCACAAAATGAATATGTGTAGATACGCACGCCATGAGCAACACTAAACTGGTAATACGTGCTATTTTTCTTAATTAAAAGAGGAAATCAAAGGGACTGAAATGCATATGTACGCACACGCCATGAGTGAGCAGAAGTGCAGAAGTAGGCAGTGGCACACAACCACTACTCCCCTTCTTTAAAAGGAAACCACGCTGCACCCAAGGCTTCTCCATGCAGTTGCCCTATCTTTTTCCTCACCCCGTCCCATCGCCTCGCGGCAAGCCTTGATCCCATCATCCCATCTCCAACCCCCATCTCTCTTTCATCAGGCCCATTGATCGATCGGTAAGAACATGCGATGCTCTGGTGGATGCGTTCTTATTACTAGCTAGCTCTGTGTGTGTGTGTGTGTGTGTGAATCGATGCATGATGGATCTGCCCTCGTTTCTTTTCCTGGCCATTTTTCCGTTCTTTCCTTGCTATTTCTTTGGGGGTGCAGTGCAGTTTCAGTTTTGCCGCCAATGGGGAGCTCTACGTAGAACTTCGACTGCGACTAGTTGCAACGGGGAAACGAACTGCAACAGCAGCTGCGCGGCGCCTCTGGCCCTGATGAGTAGTAGCTAGATCTTTCGCGTGTAAATTTGTTGGATTTGGCTTGCTATTTTTGCCTTTCCATATACAGATCTGCCTATATGCTCAACAACTTTCTTGCTTCTCTTCTTGAATTACGTGCGCTAGTGCTTAATTATGTCATCTCCATGGGTCTATATATATTTTGCTGGATGTTATTACCCTTCTTCTGATAGCTAGCTCCTTATCTCTGCTAGCTAGCTAGATCCTTCAGATCTCTGCTGACTTTACAAAGTTTTGTTTTCTTAGAAACAGCATGTTCTTAAGGTCTATTTGATCTGAAGACTGAATGAAGCAGTAGCTATATATAGCTGTGTGAACCTTTGAGCCATGAATTGCTGACAAAGCTTTGTGTTTTTCCACTGCACCAAGATTTCCCCATTTAAATAAGCACAAAATTGAAGTGATGATGTCTTGCCTTGCGCATGCCAGGGATCGGAAATATGTTTGTGCTTTTAGGTTTAGATTTGTAAAGTTGACAGTAAAGTTGAGTTGCAGCTTAGTTTCGCATGTACATCAAACTAAACCAAGATCCCTAAATCCTACTCCTACATCGAAAACTAAAAGCTGCTGATTGTCACTATCTTCTTTCATCCCATCATCAGTTCTGTATGATATGAAGTTGATTGTCTAGATTCAATCATGCATATATATGACAATGGAATATACTGAACCCAATTGTTCTTATTATAACTATTTACTTACATAAAAGGAATAGCTGTGAGACTATAACATTACTGCGTGAGGATGGGGAGGGGAAAGATTGAGATCAAGAGAATCGAGAACACCACCAGCCGCCAAGTGACCTTCTGCAAGCGCAGGAATGGGCTGCTGAAGAAGGCTTACGAACTCTCCATCCTCTGCGACGCTGAGATCGCTTTGGTCATCTTCTCTAGCCGAGGTCGCCTATATGAATATTCCAGTAACAGGTGAGTATGTCATGGTTTGCATTGGCTATTCCCGTTTCATTTTATGCTGTACATCTTCTTAATTCAAACAAAACTGTTTGTACGTGATATAGCATATATGATTATGCATCTGTATATGCAAATCATGCATTTTTGGGCACAACCTATGTGTTTGCATGGATCTAACAGTTATAGTTAAACTAGTAAAACTATAACTTATATGAACCTTCCAAATTAAATAAAACGATATTCTTTTCATAAACTCCTCTCATTATTATTAGTTATAGTTGAACTAGCTAGTTTCCTTTTGGATTTTGGCATCACAAAAAAATCGCTGATGTGTTAAATTTTGAAATCACTTTAGTGATGATCTGAATAGTCGATCAGCACTAACTATATTCTTGATAAATACTCCATTTTAGGTTAATTAGCAAGGCCATTTATATTAGCACACTTTATAGATAACTTTCTTTCCATCATTTTGCTCGTAATGATAATTAAGCACATTAATGACTTAATAGTAAGGCTTGTGACTGATCATTTCGATTTTTCATCACTGTGTGGAAATACATAGGCCCCCACTACGGGATACAGGAGCTTTGCCGAGTGCCACCCCAAAAACACTCGGCAAAGGGTTTGCCGAGTGTAACACTCGGCAAACTTTTTGACGGCAAACATTTTTTAGGAAAAAATAAAAAAAGGAAGCCGCCTGCCATCACCGCCGCCGACCACCACCGCCACAGCCGCCGGCCACCACCACCACCACCAAAGCCGCCTGCCGCCGCCACCACCACCACGCCCCCACGCCGCCCGCAACCAGAGCCCAGATCCGGACGCCACCGGCCGGATTCGGGAGAGGGAGGGCCAGATCCGGGGGCGGCGGGCCGGGAGAGAGGGAGGGGGCACCGGATCTAGGAGAGGAGGGGAGGGGGTGCCGGCCGGGTTAGGAGGGGAGGGGCGCCGGGAGCGAGGGAGGGGGCGCCGACGAGGGGAGGGGCGCCGGGAGAGGAGGGGAGTGGGCGTCGGGAGAGAGGGAGGGGGCGCCGGCGAGGGGAGGGGCGCCGGGAGAGGAGGGGAGGGGCACCGGTCGGGATTTGAGGGGAGGGGGCGCCGGCGAGGCGAGGCGAGGGGAGGGGAGGGCAGGGGAGGGAGGAGGTGCGCCGGCGAGGGCCGGCCGCCGGTGGGGAGGGCAGGGAGAGGGAGCTGGGAAGGGAGGGAGGGGGCAGTGAGAGGGAGCTGGGAGTTGAGGGAGGGAGGGTTGGGTGGTGTGCGGGGGGAGGGAGGGGTGGTGTGCGTGGGGAGGCAGTGCGGGAAAGGAGGAGGGAGGCGGGGGTTTTTTGCAGAAAAAATATTTTATTTCTTTGCCGAGTGTTCTGGATCTGAGCACTCAGCAAAGTTTTTTGTCATTTTTTTCTTCTCCTTCTTTCCCAGAAAAATGATTTTATTTCTTTGCCGAGTGTTCTAGATCTGAGCACTTGGTTAAGTTTTTTTTTCTTCTCCTTCTTTTCCAGAAAAAATATTTTATTTCTTTGCCGAGTGTTTTTTTTTACACTCGGCAAACCCACTCTTTGTCGAGTGTTTTTTTTTACACTCGGCAAACCCCTCTTTGCCGAGTGTTTTTTTTTTTTTTTTTTTTTGCCGAGTGTTTTTAGCGCAGCACTCAGCAAAGAACTTAGTCGCCGAGTGCCCGAGAGAATATACTCGGCAAACATAAAAACACTCGGCAAATTTGAGGATTCCGGTAGTGCCCATTTGGATCAGCGAAACTTTTTATAAGCTGCAATAGTTAGAGAGTTAGCTAATAGCTTTTTATATATAAGCAGGGTGGTTAAATAGTTCAAAACAGGTTACAAGCTGAATTGTTTGGATCAGCTAGAGATTTTTTTTAGCGGTTAGCAACTTATTTTAGCTGATCCAAACATGGCCTAGCTACTCGCAGACATTTGGTAGCTGCTGCGTTTGTTTGTGCAATGGATATTAAAAGAAGCATACTACTTGTGTGATAGTCTGGGACTTTGGTCGATCACTTTTTCATTCATGCACGAAACGAGCGATATTGTGGTATGAGTATGACCCAGTTCCACGAACAGCTGCAAGTTCTAGTCCTGGGCAACTTTATCATTCTGTGCCATGCACTCATGAATCATCAGATGCATGCAGCATGCATGGCCCTCAGCTCCCTGAAAAAGGTTGTTTCATTTCATGCGCACACTGTATAGAAATCTCTCTCTAGAGTAAGTATATGTTGCATGGAGATGGACACTGTAGGTTCTCCCTGCCCTCCTTCCTTGGCGGTGCTAAGGAGTTAAAAGAGCGCCTTTGATTGGTTGTGTTTTTACACCGGGAACCTCTATGCTGGAGCTGGACTCACCATTCAAATGATGATGATGTGCATTTCTTGGGGCTCTTTGTTTGCATCTTTTTGTGTGCAACGTGTGTCGTAATAAGACAACCTGAACATACATACGTTGAGTAGTACGTGGTACTTGTTAGCCTGGACCTGGAATGAATGTTTTGTCACCGGCGTATTTTTTTAGATAAACAGATATCTACACATGCATATTAGTCCCTGGCTTCCTGCATACATTATTCGTCTACTCTAGCTTGATGCCTAGGTGGAACAAGTACCCTTTTTCTCTCCGGCCTTATTATTATAGTATGGATACTATAACTAGTATATTTAGCCAGATATATAGATAACATACTGACAAACATATGTGTTTCATTTCACAAGACACAAATCCCCTGTACACACTGATTTCTTGTATGCTTTTTTTTCATAAGCAAGGGCTTGATTTTATTTGACAAGTAATCAACATTATTGTATCAGCGTAAGGTCGACGATTGAGAGGTACAAGAAAGCCTCTGCCATCACTTCAGGAACAGCTCCAGTCATAGATGTGAACTCTCTTGTAAGCACACTGTTTTTTCCTTGATTTTCTCGATTTTGTTTGCAAACGTTAAATTATGATCACACCACATCGATCGGCTTATTAAGATCTGCATCAACAAATGTTAACTACTTTTAAGTTTTAACTCTGGAGTTTATACAGCAATACTTTCAGCAAGAAGCGGGAAAACTGCGCCAGCAGATACAAACCTTGCAGAATTCAAACAGGTGATGAGCCGCCTAATAACTACGACTAGTTCCTGTAACTGTTCTAATTTTATTCGATCGTCTCCATTGGATAGTAGACATATACTGAAGTAACTGTTCCTTTGGTAAACTATACTTGCCAGCCACCTGATGGGTGAATCAATTGGCAATATGACCGCAAAGGAGCTCAAGGGCCTTGAAAGCAGGCTTGAAAGAGGAGTTGGCCGAATCCGGTCCAAGAAGGTAATGTAAAGCTAGTATGAATTTGGGCATCGCAAATTCAAGGACACCTTGCTCTTGAAACCTGATAGTAATTTATTTATTTCCACCTTTGATTTTTTCTCAGAATGAGCTGCTACTCGCGGAGATCGAATATATGCAGAAAAGGGTAAGCTCATTGTGACATCATTCCTCATGTGTGCATTTTGGTTGATAGGACTCCTATTTAAATTGCTCTGATCTTATTTATATTTGCAGGAAGCAGATCTGCACAGCGAAAACATGTTCCTACGGGCCAAGGTATACGACTGATGACCATTCACTAAACTAGGGGCGGTTAGGTTCTTTAGTCGCTTCTAAAATTCATGTCACATCAAATGTTTAGATACTAATAAAGAACATTAAATATAGATTAATTATAAAACCAATTACATAGATAGAGGCTAATTTGCGAGACGATTTTTTAAGCCTAATTAATCTGTCATTAGCACATGTTGTTGTAGCACCACTTTGTCAAATCATGGACTAATTAGGCTTAAAAGATTCGTCTCGCAAATTAGTTGCAAGTTGTATAATTAGTCTATATTTAATACTCCATGCATGTGTCTAAATATTCGATGTGACAGAAATTTTAGGGGGGCAAGTAGAAATCAAACACCCCCTAAGATGGGCACACAGTCAGTCAGGATTCAGGAACTCAGTGCTAGCTGCTAGCAAGTAGGGGTATTCTCTTGATCAAATTTGTACTGTACTGTACTGTAATAACAGGTTGCAGAAGCTGAGCAAGCTCTGCAGGAGGGGGCGGCAGAAGCAGACCAGGCGGCGGTCCGCGGGGCTACGACGGAGCTGAAAGCGCTGCCGGCGTCGTTCGACCCGCGTGGCTATGGCTACTACCATCAGCAGCATGTGCTGGCCGCCGCCTCCGTTGCCTCGTCGTCGCAGTACTCGGAGCAGCCCCAGGGCCAGCAGGAGTACGAGTACCACCACCAGACTGCCCTCCACCTCGGCTACCACGTCAAGATCGACTCCGCCGGCGGCGGCAAAGGCTTCCTCTAGGCGCTCGCGCGCATGCATGATCAGAATCTGACGGACGGGCGGGTGGTGACCATCCTAGCTAATTACGTAGTTGTGTCTCCATCAGCTAGCTAAGAACGTAGCGTACGTCGTTCTCTGACCACGGACATACGTGTGCAGTCTGGTTGCTGCTATGTGTGCTATAGAGAGAGAGAGAGAGAGAAAATAAGGCGTCGATCTGCGAGTACGTATGTACGCTAGTTGTTGTGTGTGCAGAGTTGCAGACTATATAAGCTATCAAACAATATTGTCGTGAGTATATAGATTGACTATATATATGTACGGTGTGGATGGATGAGAATAAATATAATTATATATATATATATATATAGAACTACTACTCCGTAGCTGGCTACAAAATAACTTATTCTGTAGCCACTTTGAGTTACGATAATTACTAGGTTAATTTACGACATTATAGTAACCCCTTACTAAGTGGCTTTTGCAACCAGAATCTGAGGGCAAACAGTCTGCAGCGCTGCATCCTTGCGTGGTCTGATGAGATGATGATAACAACTGCTCGTTCTCGTTCCAAGAACCTCTACATCTGCGAGTAGATTCGGCCGCTTCTGGCCGGCGTGGCCTTCTAGCGGTCAGGCCCACGAAGAAAATCTGTTGGGTTTGTTAGCGGGCCGGGCCTGATTCGATATCCAGACAAATTTGGTCCTTCAACTAGTTTAAAGGTGGTTGCCTACTTTCTAAAACAATAAAATGGTCTGATATTTTTTGAAAATATAAGTAATATATTTTAATTCAAAAAAATATGAAACTAGTACCATTTTTTTAGGCTGTTAGTATTCTATTTGGATCTTATTTGTTCATGTTCTTAGTGTTTCATTGCTTGTAGTCATGTTTGTTATTTATTTAAATTGTCGCTGTTACTCTACTTTTTGTTGATCACATGACTAGTTGATTGCGTGATTTTTTAGGCACTACCTTGTTTGAAAACATATAACCTAGTCAATCACAATCCGTCAACATAAAGTAAAGTGCTAGCTAAACAATTTCTATATAGGATCCATACACAAGGTGGAGCATGGCATCCCAGAGGTTTGTGTTGTCTTTCACATTCTTCCGTGTACTCATGGTCTGCCATATCCTCTTGGTCGATCTCCAGGTATGATACAATGCAAAACGATAATTTAAATAAATGATTAGCACAATTATGAGTAATAATATATATATATATATGAATAAATAAAGTTCCAAATAACTATAAATAGGTTATCAACATATAGATTTCATTTTTAGAAAATAGAAAACCACTCTTGAACCTAGCTAGATGACCAAATTTGTCATATTTCAATAGCTATAGGGTGAATCTTTGAATAAAAAAGAGTTAGAGGGCGTCCATGTCCTATATCTTCTTTCGTAGTTTAGGTTTGAAAATCGGACTATTGTGTTAGTTGAAGGTTGAAAAATAAACTCTTGATTTGGCAGCTCCTGATTACTAGATAGGCCAATTGGATATTCAAAGATTTGAAGATGTCTTTGGTCCCATTTGGATCCATCCAAAACTAATTATTATTTTTAGTAGCTTAGAAAAAACAGCTAATAGGTAATTATTTGTTGGGTGGTAGGTAAGACATTAGCTGACTTATTAGCGAAGGATCCAAACAAAATCATAGCTAATTATTAGCAGCTTACCTATTAGTTAAGGATCCAAACAGAACCGCAGCTAATTATTAGCGTCTAATTATTAGTTACATGAGATCCAAACGGATCCTTTATCTATTTGTTAGGAAGACGACTTGATTCAAACAATTCTGTTTAATTAAAAAATATGGCAAGGGTGCTATAGATATATATCCATGAATTGAATTGTTTCAAAGGAGCATTCCCATATGTTTCTGTGAGACCCCCTAACTGGGCCGGTCGTGGGCTGGGCCGAATGGATGACACTGTAGCGCATGGTGATACAAGGCAGTGTAGTCTGGGTGACGGTTACTGTAGCACGCGGGACACTGTAGCACCGGAAGCACCGGGAGTAGTACCACCTCGGAAGATGGAGTTAGGCCAAACCAACTTAAAAAGCTTGGGTCCTGAAAAGCTAATAGAACTTTGGTTCGAACTTTTTACGCGAAGCGAGGACGAAAGTGTAAGGAAGTTAATTAGCAGGCGTGGTCCATTTCTCGGTAGAGTGGATCTTAGCCGTTTTTCCTGGACCTGGGTCGTTACAAATGGTACCAGAGCTAAACTCTCGCGGTTTCACGAATATATATGGCTCGGGAGCTCGGACAGGCTGCCCATGGCACTTGGGTCGGGGAGCTGGGAATATATATACGTGGGCCAAGAGAGAGAGTTGAGTGGTTTCACGGACATATGGCTCGGGAGCCCGGACAAGTCGCGCTTGGGCCGGGGATGTGAGACCCCGCTGGCTGGGCGTGGGCCGAATAGATGATACTGTAGCTCGGGTCCTGTAGTGTCGCGAAAAACACTGTAGCTCCGGAAGTAGTACCACCTCGGCAGTTAGAACTGAGTTGAATCAATTTAAATAGCCAGGTCAAATGACGCTCGGGAGCTCGAACAGGTAGCGCATGGCTAGCATGGCACTTGGGTCGGGGAGCTGGGAATATGGACGTGGGCCCCGAGAGTCTCGCGGTTTCACAGATATATGGCTCGGGAGCTCGAACAAGTAGCACTTGGGCCGAGGAGCTGGGAATATAAAACGTGGGCCAAGAGAGAGGCGATTCTGGACATTTGTCCCACGTTTAGGTAGGTTGGTTCGGTCCTCGTCGAGTTCTTAAGGGTGGGTGTATGTGAGACCCCCTAACTGGGCCGGTCGTGGGCTGGGCCGAATGGATGACACTGTAGCGCATGGTGATACAAGGTGTAGTCTGGGTGACGGTTACTGTAGCACGCGTGACACTGTAGCACCAGAAGCACCGGAAGTAGTACCCCTCGGAAGATGGAGTTAGGCCAAACCAACTTAAAAAGCCTGGGTCCTGGAAAGCTAATAGAACTTCGGTTCGAACCTTTTACGCGAAGCGAGGACGAAAGCATAAGGAAGTTAATTAGCAGGCGTGGTCCATTCCTCGGTAGAGTGGATCTTAGCCGTTTTTTCCGGGCCGGGGCGTTACAGTTTCTTTCGCCGGACGCATCACCAAATTAAACTTTTTTTCAAAAAAAAAATACAGTTGGAGACGTCTCTTTTGTTTGAACATCGCCAAATCAATTCGATGTACTAGAAGCGAGACAGGAGTACCATATTCTGTACTGCACGTATAGTAAACGCTGTACTTATATTTAGAAGTAAGGGCCACAAACTTCGCCGTGGAGCAATTTGAAAAAAAAATTGGAGTTTGTGGAGCACCTTTTTAAGTGCTCTCATAACTCCATATTTTTTTCTCGAATAGAGTGCGTGGAGCTGAAATCGTTTAATAAAAAAAAACATGAAGCCGAGCGGTTCCAAACACCCACTAAATACCGGCGCGCCCTACCTGTTATCTGTAGCTGTCAGTAAACGAGGCACGGTTAATGCTAATGCATGATGCATCGAAAAGGACTGCACACATGCATGCACGAAACAGTGCAAGTCCGGAAAAAAAAATCCCAAGCTGAGCTGAGAGAAGAATAAGTCGGATCCACACCTAATCATGCTACACTAGCTAATGGCGACAGTTTAATTTCACAAAAAAAAAGATAATGAACCCAAATTAAGGTGACGGGTTTCCTGCTGTGTCCATGGTACACAGCTGGACGGACAACTCAGAAAGTAGCGGATGTGTGTGCCTGGTTAGTAGAAGAATGGAAATGTACAGGTCACTCCATCAATTATCTGGCTATCTTTAATTTACAGCCGTCAATTTGAACAAAATTTGGAGGTACTTGATCCAGTGAGTCCATCCATCCAGTGCGTTTGATTTCCTTGTGGAACGATATGAAACGTGTATGAGCTGGGAAATTTTGGTGTTTTCCGAAGCAGCATTTGATTCCCTAGATTTAAAAAATATTTTCAGTAATAATAATCTGAACAATTTATTTATATATAGTCGGTTAATAAACAAAATCTACAACACTTAATATCCTCGATCTTCTGCTTGTTGCTTCGTCTCCATCCTCCAGGGATCAAGCTGCTTCTCCTGATGGGAATGCATGTTTGGGCTGCTGTTCTAAATAAATTATCCTATATATATTTAATATATATTATTAGACTATGTGATCAAGCTAGCTAGCCTACTCCATTAACCATGATTTGTCATGATGATCCATGCAAACCCATAGCTAGCTGTTCAACGGAAACGAGCTCGATCGTCTCCAGGTGCCTAACTGGAATTCGTGTTTCCTTGTGGCCGCTGCCCTAACACGCCATGAGTGTGCTGATATACTAATGCAGGCGCGTCATTTGTTTGCATATATATATATATATATATATATATGCCTGTCTGTCTCCAGTGCATACGTGTACAAGAAACTCCATTTATATTTTGGCTGCCAAATGATGACCCGGCCAACTCTTCATCACCAGTTTAGTTTGGTTGTTGAGATTACAAACTCTACTAGCAGCGGAAACAAAAAACAAAGCCATCACAAAAGGTTCTCGATTGTGTACAAAGTTCAGTGGTTTTTTTAGGCCTAACTCCGAGGAAGCGGCGGCCGCGCAGGGCTAAAATAAGCTCTTTCCAATGATTGAAAAACGCAGACAATTTTGTTTGCTGAAATGAAATGTTTGACGGCCCTGCATACTCGATCGCGAGGTGATTAGTACTAGCTAGCTTGGACGCGAGATGAACGGCCCAGATGGAGCGGGGCTGGGACGGGGGCGGTTGCGCTTAGTTAGCTGGAGGAGTCAACGCTCCTCAAACGGACACCTAGATTCCGTTAACTTGGTGAGTACAATGATTTTCTTACTACGACCTGGCTAGGGGTACATGTGGGAAGACCTCAAACATGTTTCTAGTTCATGTTTTGCCAATTGGTTTTTTCATGCCAACTGCCAAGTAAACAAAGATGAACCCAATTTATAAAATTCATGTAGTCATAAGTTGTGTTTGGTTCAAATTTTGAAAAGTGCTTCTACTACTAAAAATCAGAACGCCAACTAAATAGGTAGAACCAGAAGCTGTATTTTCAGCGCAGTACAATTTTCACACCTAGACTCTGTTTTTGGCTTTTCAGTTTTCTGCTAAATGGGTGAAAATGGAGGTACACTTTACAACTATTTCAAGGAAGATAAATAAAGAGAGAGGATATGTTTCATAGTTATTTTAACCAAATAGCTTACAATTTTTTCATAGCACATAGCTCTCCATTGTTTTTTCACATCTCACCACTAAACTAAACGGACTTATACTAGATTCTTAAAGTATATTCTATCTCCATCCTAAAAAGAATATAATCATTTTTAGGAGTCAAACCATTTAAATTTTGATCAAATTTATATCTAAAAAGTAGTCCCTCCATTCAAATTGTAAGAGCTTTTTTAGATACATTGTTTTTACTATGCATCTAGACATATTATATATCTAAGTTCATAGCAAAAACACTGCACCTAAAAAAGTCAAAGCGTCTTACAATTTCAAACGGAGGCAGTACTATTTTCTATGATATCAAATAAGATCATTGAATTAATTATAGAATATATTTTTATAGTAAACTTATCTGGAGACATAAATATTGTTACTATTTTCTATAAATTTGATCAAATTTAATGAAATTTGACAGCCACAAAATCTAGAATTATATTTTTTTGGGCGGAGAGTAGGTATATGCATGACTAACAATATGCAAAATTAAATTAACTTTTTTAAATGTACATACCGAAAAAATGTATTACATCCACGCACAAACTAGCATCCCTCCATAGAACAATATGGTCGCAATAAAAATATTTGCAATGGTCTCTAGCACAGAGCATCTGGTTTATCACAGGTTTTTTTTGTTGGAACCGTGATGGGTGCACGTATCAGAATGGGTAAAGGGACCACGAGAAAAATACAAAACAAAATAATAATAATATACTTGACTGAAATGAAAGGAGAAAAATTACAGAGCAAACTCCCGGCGCAAGCAGACCTCAATCATACTGGAGGGAGACAGAATCCAAAGCCCTCCTTTGGGTTTGTCTCTTCCTCTCTCTCCTCCCTTCTCCCACCCACCCCTTCTCCTTGCTGTGGGTGTGCTGTGGAGAGGAGAAAGGAAGGAGAGCAAGAACCAACACCAACAAGAGCTGCTGCCAACTCCTGCACAGCCTGGGCTCTCATCACTGATTGCCCACCTATTACCTTCCTCTTTTGTGATTTAGAATCACCCATCTATCCCTTATATATCTACCTTTTCTCGGTCCTCTGTGAACTCTCTCGTCTTCTAGGTTTCACAGGCCTCAAGATAGGCCTCTGGACCTAAGCTTGCAAGCAGCTGCTGTTCTTGGTTTTCTTGATTCTTGGTTTCGTGGTTCTTGGATTTTTGGGTTCTCAGGTTTCTTGTATCTTCCCCCAATCTTGCAAAATCTTGTGGTGAAGTTTCTTGTGTTCGCTGTTTGAGACCATGGACGAAAGGATTCCGCCGCCGTCCCTCTTGCAGTACTCGCAGTCCCCTGTTCATTCTTCCCCTCATCCCCTCAATTCTATGAGGTATTCTTCCTCTGAAAGAGAAAGGTGAGTGTCCGTTTCTCTATTTTGTTCATGATTTTTTATTTGTTTTCCACGATTGTTTTCCCTATTGTTCTTGGTAAGTTTTGTTTAGTTTTTGATCCTGCCCTTTCGGAATCTTTCTGAGGAGCACGAGATTTGATGCCGCGGTGGAGATTTGCGCTTAATTCTAGACTTCC
Source organism: Miscanthus floridulus (assembly GCF_019320115.1). Lineage (NCBI taxonomy): Eukaryota > Viridiplantae > Streptophyta > Magnoliopsida > Poales > Poaceae > Miscanthus > Miscanthus floridulus. Next base: position 140,210,198 of record NC_089584.1, on the reverse strand, counting down.
GGATGCCATTTTCCCCCTTGATCAATGCTGTTGATTGTGATGGAGCAGTGATCTGTAATCATAGGGACTTTTTTTTTTGTGATGGCGTGATGGCTCGCTGATAGATTTGTTACTGCTGTTCCCCAATGGGCTAGTTGGCTACTAGGGGGACATAGGAGCTGTATGTTTGACTCGCTGCTAATGGGTGTAAATTTTGTGTATAATAAATCGCTCATTGACGATAGTCACATGTAAATTTTGATTTGATGGATCGTTCTGTATAAATCATATCAAAGTTCTTCCTTTTACATTTCATTTCTGTGGGATTATAGTTGTTTTAGATCCTTCAAATTGTGCTTCTTCTGTTGTATCACGTGAATAATAAATTCAGTATTGGCTACTGTTATACTAACGTTGATTCTTGTTTGGCAGATATCTGGCTGAGTTGCTTGCAGAGAGGCAGAAATTGGCCCCATTTGTGCAAGTTCTTCCTTTCTGTACCAGGCTCTTGAACAAAGGTTTGTTTCCTTTGCCTCCACGCATTACTAGTGTTGTTAATCTATATAGTTTTTTTAATTAGTTCAACTATTTTGTTTGTTAATGGCGCAAGACATTCACTATCATTAGTTGCTATGTTTAGATTTTCTCCAAGTCTTTTAGGTTGGGGCAGTTAATCGTATATTTGTGTGAAGTTTTGATGATCGCCTCTGCACTTTTGTATCCTTGGGTTTGTTATGATCATCATGTATTTTACTATTTGTTGATCATAAGATTTCATTAGAGGATTTTTTTTTGTGTGTGTGGATGGGTTTTGTTGTTCATTCATTTCTCATGTATCCCATTATCCTGTTTCCTTTTACTTTGTTTGTGGTGATAAAAAGGTAATGCTCCATTGAGTTATGGCTCTAAACAATAACTCATGTTCTCATAGTTGACAATGGCTTCCGTTTATGTCAACCACAAATGGCTGCTAACAATCTAGTAAATGGCTGCTGTTTATGTCAACCATTTTTTTTTTATCTTGAGGATGGTCACTGGCTCACTGCAGCTTATTCCTATTTTTTGCTAAGTGGAGTGTTTACTATCTCATTGGTACAATGCAGTTGTTCATGTCATTGTACAAATTTAGAAATCCCGAGCAGATTACATTTGCCCCATTTTAGAGTGGCATGCAAAGTATTAATCTCATTATTGTTTCTGACTTGTAGTGTAGTTGTCTAACTGAGTTCTGATTCTATTTAATGCAGAGATTTTGCGCGCATCTTCTATGGCGCCTAACCATAATTTTGTTGATCCTGAGAGAATTGAGCATGGTAGCCCATTAAGGTTACCTGGCCACCCAGTGAATGGTCAGCCAATGGATCTGGAGGGCTGGTCAGGGATTCAAACAGAGGTGCATATTCTGGCATCTGTTGTTGTTGTTGTTGTCTTTCTTTTGGTATTACATGCTTGCCTGGTCACTGGATTGAAAGCACAATTTGCAAATCGGTGGTAGGATCTTGCGTATTTAGATTTTGAGCATGCTGTTCATTTTACATTGGATCTGCAACTAATTGCGACTAGTCTGGTCTACCGATAGAATAGATATTGACTTGTAAATTGTAATAACATGAGATAGAGTGAAGATTATTTTTCCATGTCAGATTTATTCCTGGCAATCATGAAGCGTCCTGTTACTATTAATGGATGAGAGTAGGCGCTGTTGGAAATATTTTTGTTGAGGACCAAACTTTTATATTCTGCCTTAGCTTATATTGCTGCCTTCTCTTAATACGGTCAAATGTTCTCTTTCTCTCAAGGCTTCTCAGCATATGGGGGTTCTACAAGCATCATCAATGGGCTGGAATGGTGCTCCTGTACTTGCTGCCACTCCTATTGTCAAGAAAGTCATGAGGCTGGATGTTCCGGTGGACAAGTATCCTAACGTGGGTAGCTTTCGTAAATGCTTTTCTTTTAACTTTCTTTAATATGCTATGTCATATTGCCATATCTTGAATGCTTTACTCTTTGCTTTTGATCAGTACAACTTTGTTGGTCGTTTATTGGGGCCGCGAGGTAACTCCCTCAAAAGAGTTGAAGCTTCAACCCAATGTAGAGTTTACATTCGAGGACGTGGTTCGGTGAAAGACTCTGTTAAGGTAGCTAAATGACTATTTCACGTTCTTTCTTATATTTCTGATAGTAATGATATCACTGGCTATAAATTGGAATCATTTGACACTTTTTGAATGTACCATGTATTGTTGCGGTACTCCTTTATGTGAAATTTTAGGAGTTCATTATATTTGCACATTATTAGGTAGCAAATACTTAGTTAATTTCACTTTTGGCTGGACAAACTTGGATATTGCATGGCTCATATCATGACAAACCTGTGGCTGGCCCTTACTGATTTGTGGTTATGTACTCAGTTAATTTCACTCTCATATTACATAAAGTTTGTATTGTGACGCCATGCTATGATAGTGGCATTGGAGGAGTTCTGGAGAATTCTAATCAAGGTTAACATTGTACATTTTATTTTTAGTGTCAACTGATTGTGTTGTTTCTAGTATCAAGCTGCAATCTGGGCTCAGTAAGGATCCATTTACTATTTAGGACTAGTTACTGTGTGACCCACAAAACTATGTAATGTCAACATTTAAATTTTATTGGGTTTCATTTCCAGTTTAGATGTAATAGAACATTCAAAGTTAAAGTTTACTAATAAGTTGAGTAGAAATGTCATTATACTTTAGACATAGTGAGTATTTATGTCATGCAGTTTAGATACATCTATATAATGACTTTATTTATTCTCTATCGGCACACAACAGTATGATTTCATCAATGGGGTTTCCTGTATACCTCAAAAAATCTATAGGCATTAACGAATTTCAAGGATAACAATTTACCCTTGGTCTCTTTTTTTTAAAAAAAAAACTGTACAGCAGCTAAGAAAGGAGTAAGATATTATGACCATGTTTTTCTTGTTATATCTTATGCATGGCTCAGTGATTATTGGTACATTACTTTATACTTGCAATTTATCATGCCCACCTTAATGCAAATGTCCTGAAAAACATGTATGATTTCATTCATAGGAAGACAAGCTGAGGGATAAACCTGGGTATGAACACCTTAATGAACAACTGCATGTACTTGTGGAAGCAGAGTTTCCAGTAGATATGGTTGATGTGCGCCTAAATCAAGCTGTGTCCATCCTAGAGGATCTTCTTAAACCAATTGTATGTACCCTCTTTGCTCATTGCTGCCATCATCTCTTAGTAGTTTCGATATATACTGTTAGCTAATAACTGGAGCTTTTGTCAGGACGAGTCCATGGACTACTACAAGAAGCAGCAGCTGAGGGAGCTGGCAATTCTAAATGGCACACTGAGAGAGGAAAGTCCAAGCCCTCACCTCAGCCCTAGTGTGTCCCCCTTCAACTCCACCGGGATGAAGCGCGCAAAAACAGGGCGGTAATCTCTGTTCCGAAAGCTTCATCCCCCCCCAATCAATCATGGTTCAATGCCCAATTACAAGCTACTGCTGTACTGCTGGAGATGATTGGTGATGCATATGCTGGGATCATCAGTGCTGCTGGCCTATGCCTGTCATGATCTATGCGCTTTATCAACACACAACATGTCTGTGCTTGGACGAATGGTCTCTGGGCTTGTTGTTTGACTCTATTATTATTTATTCTTTGTGCTTCTGACTGCCTAAGTATTATTAACATTATTGGTTGGTTTGGGTAACAAGGCCCGGTTGGCCAGTCACTCTAGAAGCTGGTGGGGTTCAATGTGTCGGACAATAATAAGGTTTCGTTGGTGTACCTGAGATAGGCCTGGTTTAGTTCCACCCCAAAATCCAAAAAGTTGCTACAGTACCTGTCACATCGAATGTTTGCGGCTCGTGCATGGAGCATTAAATGTAGACGAAAAGAAAAACTAATTGCACAGTTTGGTGGGAAATTGCGAGACGAACGTTTTAAGCCTAATTAGTCAATATTTGGACACTATTTGCCAAATAAAAACGAAGGTACTACAGTAGTCCCAAAATCCAAATTTCGCGAACTAAACAAGGCCATAGTTGTAATATGTCGCTGTGCTGATGCTTTTGTGTGGTGCTAGTACAAGACAACCAGACAGCTATAGTTGAGGCAATGATTATTTTGCATTCATAAAATATGTGTCGTCGTCGTGCCTTCTTCATGGTTCATCTACTTGAAATCAGTGTAAATTCTCTGTTTGAGCTGTTTTGTGTGCCAAATATAATGGTGGATGGAATCAGTGTAAATCCCCTATTTGAGCTGTTTTGTGTGTGCCAAATGTAATGGTGGATGGAATCAGTGTAAATCCCCTGTTTGAGCTGTTTTGTGTGTGCCAAATGTAATGGTGGATGGAGGTGCACTGTATAGCTTGCTGCAGGCTTTTGTTTCCATGTTCCATGGGCAGGTTGTGGCCAAGATCTCATGTGCAGGACGGCAGTTCGGGCCATTAAAGTGCCGGCAGCCCAGGGCTACAGCCTACAAGACCTGCAAGTGGGGCGCAGAGCCGATCTGGCATGAAAGGCCAGTGCGGCAGCAGAAAGAAAGGCTCAATCATTCGCACGGGCGTTTTCGGGACCTTGCCAGGGCAGCCGCTTCGCGTAAAACGTCATGGATCTTTCGCTGGATTACTTGCCCCGCCACCTTTTTCTCTGTGGTCCACCCATGAATCGGCAATTGCTTTGAGTCTTGCAAATTCTCGTCGTTTCACTTCTTTTTTTAGACGATAGTACTGGTTTGATTTGGTTCGTTTGAAATTGACATGCCTTTCGAGATTTATGGAGAGCTTGGTTTTAGTGCTTGAGCACGATAGGACAAACGGGCAAACCATTGTAGGAATATCAGATGGCCGACGAATGGACTATGACTCCAAGGATAACTAACCAGCTCTATTATCCTCAAGTAGCATAGTATGGAAGAAGACGATTTCGCCATCGTCTTATTCGACAAGCTGAAATGGACGCGTGCGTTAAAATGACACTAATCAATTGCAGCCTCTCCCATGGAATAGGAAACACCGATTCTAAAATTTTCTGAAACACCAGCTGCATTTCGCTTTCTCCTAACGTCGGAATCGCTTGGACTTTGCACCATTATAGAGGGGCGCGATCGTGTTCAACATTGATTCCGGGAAATCAGGATTTCCTTCAACAAGGCAGCAGCATTATTGTTAAACACAGCACAAAACAAAACAGCATGATTAAGTTGACAAGACGCAGAAGACTAGCTTCGGTCAACATATGGGCGCGACGATAGAAAATACGTCCTGCCAGATATTTCGATACGAAAAATACTGGCGTTCCAGAAGCGCACAAGGGTTTCGACGGCGACGTCGTGGGTGATATTTCAATTCCAGGCGCCGTCGCGATCACATGGTATCGCACCCCAGCACATGGCTGGAAAACTAATCTTTTGAGCATCAGCATCGACAGGTCAGAGTATCGGGCAGCGTATCTTATGAATTGCTGAAAATATTCACTGAAACAGCAAACGAGCAAAAGGTCAGTTTGGTACCCACGGACAGAGTCACACAGAGGCACGTGTAGTGCCTCGACAAGTTTTGGTTTCTGACTATACGCAGTTCCTATATGTTCTGCTTGCTCTACATCCGCCTCCACTTGTCGATCTCCTTTGATGTTGCTTTGATCAGCTTCCTGGTGCTCCCCATCAGTTCATCAAACATGATATCAAACTGTTCACTGAAAAATGTGGGACATAATCTCATTAAACTAGGATATAGCATGTGCTAGACTGTTGTAAATCGGTGCGTACAGCGCGTGTCTACAAAATCACCAAAAGCAAACTTGGGCAACACATTTTGATACCTCTAGTCGATTGAAACTACTCACAAGAAAAAAAACACCAATGCTAAAGATGCAATCAAAATAACAAGATATGAAGCACTTTGCATTTAGCATGAAACGGATCTGCCACTTACTTGTATGCAATGCTTCTGGAGTTCTGAAATGGTCTTCTGATGTTCGAATACCTTCCTCTTTCATCATATGCAATGCCTTTACCAAAGCCATAACCAAAACCTATTCCTATTCCACATCCAGCTCCAACTCCAAATCCCAATTGTAAACCAGGGAATCCAGCTCCAATTCCTGCACCTGTTAAGATATATAAAACTTAGAAACAAACAGAGCAAGAAAACTGGAGATTCAGTGTTATGTCAGCCAACAGATCATCCAATCTGAGTGAGTAAATCCAGGGGCTAAAGTTTAGGAGTGTCACGTCGGGTGTCCATTGGGGGTGTCACATGAGTGTTCGGATAGTAATAAAAAAACAAATTACACAAGTCCTCAGTAATCCGCGAGACGGATTTATTAAGCCTAATTAATCTGTCATTAGCACATGTTTGCTGTAGCACCACATTGTCATATCATGGACTAATTGGGCTTAAAAAATTCGTCTCGCAAATTAGTCTCAATCTGTGCATTTAGTTTCGTAATTAGTCTACATTTAATACTCCATGCATGTGTCCAAACATTCGATGTGACAGGGCTAAACTTTTGCCCGAGGGAAACAAACAGGGCTATGGGTTCTGCCATTCTAAAAGTGAGAAGAGACAAAGCAAGATAATTGGAGATTTTGTTCCACCGTCCATCAGAACATCCAAACAAACATGCATTCTGCTGTCCCAAACATAGTGTTACAATGTTCTTGGAAATGGTACCTATTCTGTCATTCTGTGTGAAGTTCACTTCATTCTCTAATGGAGACATACATCATGTACATAAAATAAAAAGGGCAAAGACCAAAGAACACATACAGACATAACTTAAGTCACTCACAATCACAATAAACATTATGCATAGCAAACAAAACCACAACATTAAAAACAAGCAGAGTACAGACATCAATGATGACAATCACTTCCCATCAAGTACATCCAATAACATCTGCAATGGAATTCAGAACTCAAAACGATATAATATATTGCTGCACCTACTACACTTGCTGCCCCACTCCTAAAATAGAATCAATTTGAGAATAGCAGTGGGACACATGACTAAACACTAAGCTTTGTATTCTTGGATGAAACAACTGTTGATCTCTGAGATATTCAGTGTCAATTCAGCTTCAGCACCCATCTGCACCAGTAGAAGAAGTTCCTTCTTTTTTCTCCTCAACTTACTTCTTAAGGTCCACCCAAGGGATGCATACAACGAGAAGACTCACACGACTCTCTACTGTTTGCCATGACACTCTAGAAAGTCATTGGCACTGTTGTTTCCACAAGCCCCTGCACCCACGCAAGGAGGCAGATGATTCTTGTTTGGTGATTGAGGATAACCACAGAATCAGGGCCGGAGGCACACACTACTCCACGTCCTGTTTCGATGCCTTCGACCATGCAGAATAGGCTTTGTTGAGATTGCGGGATGGTGCTTGCTTACAAGCATCAGCTCGTTAGAGCACAAAAGCAATAGGAGTATTCTTGGTTAAAAGCATTTTATTACTTGTGTGATTTTATTCATATGCTTATATATCATCTAGTCATTGCAGACTGAAAGGATATCCAGAAGTGGATTTCCAACTATGGGAATGTACAAGGAACCTGAGGCTTGTTCCTAAATGCATGTTTCATTACTAGTAGCTTCTTGATATTATTAACACAACTGTGCTGTGCAACCTAGTGAGATATTTTGTTTGACGTAAGTTACCACCCCTTTGTGACCATTTCTAGCTCCACTGCTGACGGGAACCAATGTAGAAGAGGCAAGATGAGGCGACCATAGGCAGCCATCCAGTGGCGGAACCAGTGACTTTGATTAAGCCCCCCCCCCCCCCCCCCCCCCCCTGGGTTCCGCCACTGCAACCACCGGTGAAGCCTACCTCTGCCATGGAAGAGGATATTTTAACAGATGGCTGAGACCACAGCTCCCTGATACATTGATTATGCAGTCGTGGGAACACACAGATTATGCAACCTGCATCTTGCTAGCAGATTGAAGAACCCTGCTCCCTGATGCATTGATCAACTGCAAAATCTATCCTAGCCTCAATAATTTCACCCTCCGATGATGTACAGAGAAGTTTGCCACGAAATAGGGGGGGGGGGGGGGGGGGGCGATCCCCACCTGGAATTTTATTAGACATAGATCAAATCGTCATTACAGGTTGTCATTGGTTACAGAGCAAAGATGCCACCATGTCACCTAATCCAGTGATATGATCCTATCTATAACAGGCACCTCTGCGCACAACAAGTGCAGATTTGTCATTCGATCAAAAGAGAAGAAACAAGCATGGATTTCGACGCTTTGTTGGCAGTGAAGCGGAGCCCTACGCTTTGGCCATTCCTTTGGGTTGGCTAGACTGATCCTTAAGAGAATCAACTCCCTCCCGAATCGCATTCCATATTCACCAACGACAAGGGGAAAAGTGATAGTATATCACAACAATTCCAAGTTTCCAGTAAATTGCAACTCTAACAGTGAACCAAAAAATACACGGTTCTCGGATTAAACAATCCAACCCCGGAAATAAGGGCCCTTAGCCCAACCGTCAAAACCATCGAGAGCACTCCAGTTCGCCGGTCTGGTATGGTGCTCCGTGAACGCGTCTATGGCCGCGACACTAGAAGCACGACGAGTAAACATCGGAGAAGAGTACGCACCTCCGATGAGGCCGAAGCCCACGCCCACGCCGCAGCCGGCGCCGATGCCGAAGGCAGGGCCCAGCTTGCCGAGCACATCCGACCTCGCCACGGGGAGGCTCCACACAAGACCCCTCCTCCTGCCGCCCGACATCTCTCCCCGCCGGCTCGGTGCGCGCGCCCTGCGCAGTGCGCCCCAACCCTCCGAGCAAGGGGAGGATAGGTTCCAGACCAGACGTCTCGAGATGAGACTCCCAGGCCCCCAGCGCGTCCCGGGCTTCGGGGGCCCGTCGCACCGAACAGGACGGGAGACGAGAGGCCGAGAGGGGCCTTGGCCGCGCGCGCCTCGCCGCCCGATGGACCCGCAACCCGTGCGCGCGAAGGGAAAGGAAGCCGACGCATCGTGGGCTAAGGCCCATTTGTCAGTTGCCACTTACCACTTCCGCTAACGGAAAAAGAGCAAAGGATAAGACCGGCCCAAGCGGGCCTCTTAATCAACGCGACCGTTAGGAACAGTATCAACTAGGAGAATACCTGAGATAAAAAAAAACTAGGAGAATTGCTGCGGGGATTCCAGATAATTTAAAAAGAAATTAGACTTATAGTTATATGAATGAAATTATCTTAAATTAATTTTGGTGCATGGTTTGACACATCGATGTGGACAGCTAATTGCATGTTAGTGGATGAAGAGATTAATATCATAATTACATGTGCTAGTTGGCTATAATTGCAAGTTCTAGTGGATTGTTGATGTGGATAGCTTGCATGTTGAGAGAAATCTCTAGTGGGGTTTAGCTTTATAAGAGTATAGGATAGGATACGCGATTCATTCCACTCAAAAAAAATAAATACGTAATTCATTGCTAAAAAAATCAATACGCGATTCCTTCTCCTCCTTTCTCCATGTGTTCTTCTTCTTTCGGTCCTATTCGCTTAACTACTTCAACAGTACTTTTCAGCGAACGAACAATATTTTCCTCTCACAATAAATCAGCATAAACATCAGCATAAGTCAAATTTCAGCGAAACAAACAGACCCGCTCCTTCCACATCCTATCTTGCCCCGTCGCCACCAGCCTCCACCGTCGTATAGGCCACTAGTGATCCACCTACCGCCGACGACATCATAGCACCGTCTTTTCCTAACCTCCATCCTCTCTTTTACCGTGCTACCCCGCCACCGCCACCTCAATCGCCGTCCTAGCGGCTAGCGACCTCATTGCCGTCATCCCATCGACGCCCTTCCCTAACGCTATGGTTGATCACTCCCGTCTGTTAGACTACCTCCACCACCGAGCTAGCCACCGCAATAGGGCTCGTCCCCCTTCTAAGACCGTCAGACATAGAGATCCTCCTTGGTCGTGTCCCTCTTTGATAGGCAAAGCCCAGAAGTACATTTTCAAGGCTTTGTTACATCTTGATGTAATGCTTTGTGAATTTAATAATAGTTTCCTTTATAAAAAAATTGAAAAAAAAATAGAGATCCCCCATGGAACCCCAAAATTTCTAACCCTAATCGCTGGGAGGAAGAAGGCGGACAGGAGGAAGCCGTGCATGCAGCGTACGAGCGTTGTATAAAGATTTTTGCCAGCCCACGACAACTACGTAAGTGCGTAATATTATACAGTAATGTGTTCGTACATGAAACATATCCATACGTTACTAAGTGCTCTATGCTGACTCTGAGACAAGTTGTTTTTTATTTTCTTTCTTTCTTTTCTTGATACAAGGTCTTTGACAACTAAAAAGATGGTAGGATAACTAGATGGAGGTGAATATGCTATTTAAAACTTTAGAAGGCACAACATTTAACAACCTTGTCAGACGATTAGGAGACCTTAATAAGCACAACTCAAACCTAGTATAACAAGTGCACCTACTAAATAATCTAGGAGCAAGTCTAAGCAATTACAAGTCACCCAATCAAGCTCCTGCACAATTCTAGTGAATGAAGTAAACAACAAGCTAATCACTAGAGCACACAACCTACACAAATTAAGCTACACGAGTAATTGAGCTACTCTAGGAAGCAACTACACAAGCAATCAAGATGAACAAGTAATTGAGTAGTATAGCGCAAACCACAAAGGAGATAATAATGATACAATGATTTCACCTGATGTTTGGTTGCTTGCCGGCAACTTACGTCCTCGTTGAGGCGAGTCCAAGGATTGTTGTTCCTCCACAAACCTAGCAAGCCCTCAAGCTTGGCCCTAACATGGGCTCTTGTTTATGAGCCGGTCGATCAACTAGGCACTCCGACAAGCCTCGATTCCACTAGAGTTGCTCTTTACAATCTCTCGCAAGGATACCTCCAAGCTATCTAGATGGCGGCAACGACCAAAAGTAACAAGAAATCCACAACAACAACAACAATCCTCTAGTACCACTTGATGCTAACTCTCAAAGCAAATGAACGAGATCACTCCCAACTCACAAATTTGTGATCACAAGTGATTATGTGAGTGGAGTGTGTTCTTGAGCTCTAATAGGTGTGGATATTTGAATGGAATGCCAAGAAAGCTTAAAAGCTCGACCACAACCTCAATTTATAAGCGCCTCTCAAGAACTAGCTGTTACCAACTAACCGCGGAGAGAACATACCCAACTAGGTAGCTCTAGTGAGCACCGGAGCTTCCACACCGTAGAGCTCCAACAGCTATCTCGAGACATTTATCAGCATGTTCGCTTCCTCGTATACGATCGTGGATTATAAGTTGGAATAGTATTTTTCTCTCACACCAAACCAGCCAGCAGTAAATAATCTACGATCGTTTACGGCCTGCCGAACAAGTTGTATAGCGTGTTTGGTTTGTTGATGAGGGGAGCCTGACTCTCATATGTGAACTAGGCTCTCGCTGGCTGCAGAGATGCAAGTTGTTTTTATTTGGTTGTCTGCATGTATATAGTCTGGCTGAGAAAAGATGATGTTTGGTTGTCTGCATGAAGTCGTATTATATAAAATAAAAATAAAAAGCAAGAGATCTTATAATATTTATCTTGTGTAACTGCACTCTATAGTCTATATTTTACTTTAATGACCTCGTTCGGCTTACCCCATATTTAGTTTGTTCGGCTTCTTTTTTTCAGCCGGAACAGTGTTTTCCCTCACAACAATTCAGCCAGAACAGTGTTTTTCAGCCAGTTTCAGCCAAAATTCTGTCAGCCGAACGGGGCCATATATCTTAATGTACTTCAGAAATGTGAATGAAATCCGTTACCGAGGAGCCAAGCTCGGGACCGCCCGCCTTTTGTATCTAGAGAGCGCGAACAACCAAACCCTTCTAGCTTCTAAGTTGTATTTGGGGAGCCTGGCTAGACAAGAACCAAGCAACCAAACAGGATATTAACCAAGTAAAATAATTTGGTTCCGGTTCTTACTTCTGACGCGGTGTTACCTACTGATTTAGGTCACATTACAAGGCTATTTCTGTGCAAATACATGACGTTTTTTTATGCTACACTAGTAGTATTATCTCATAATCAAAATGGAGTGTCTGAAAGATAAAATATTTTTGCAATCACACGCATCATGGTTTGCCAGTATGCGCCCTGTTCGGCTTACCCCATATTCGGCTTGTTCAGCTTCTTTTTTCAGTCGAAATAGTGTTTTTCTCTCACAATAATTCAGCCGGAACAGTGTTTTTTCAGCCAGTTTCAGCCAAAATTCTGCCAGCTGAACGGGCCAGCCAGTTCATACACATCATAGTTTTCTGTGATTAGAATGGACAAATGGTTTTATTTCTCACAGGCTATTTGTTAAGAAATAGTCATGTTTTTTTATGCTTAACTAGTTGTGTTGCACAAATGATAGATATTTTCGATAATATATTCTGCATTTGGAAACTGATTCGATGTGAGATTTGCATGAATGTTGCCACTCAGTACATTTCTACTCCCTCTTTTTTAAGTGATATTCGGGTTGATCAAACTTTTAAAATTTAACTACTTCAACAGTACTTTTCAATAAACGAACAATATTTTTCTCTCACAACACATCAGCATAAGCTAAATTTCAACGAAACCAACAGGGCCATGTGTTATTGCGAAAAGAGATTAAATGATCTCTATATAAGTTTATTGCGAAAAGAGATTAAGTGATATCTAACATTTATAGAAAATACGTAGTATGTATTATATAAGTAGTTTGATTTTTCTGGAAGTAAGAACTATAGTTAAAAAAGTAGTATTAGTTCACGACGACATTACAGTTCACGACGACGACGACATCCAACGTTTTGGGCATGCATCAAAGACCACCAATGGCTAGCTTACCACCAACAATTACAGTTCACGACGAAGACCAGCAATTACAATCAGACACTCAGTCATAGATCACACTCCCACTCAAAAACAGAGCACTGCTGCGTTTCCACGCGGGATGCGTGCGGTTGAAGGCACCCGCGCAGAGAAAGCAGAGCCCGTGGGGCCCGCCACGCCTACGCGACTTGCCGCCACAAGCAACCACTCACTAGTCACTGCTCCACTGCTCTAGCAGCAGCAATTAATAATAAATAAAATAATAGTTTTTTATACTTCGATGCTGCTGGCCCGCTGCACGGTCCGCCCACGGCCCACGCGTCTCCCGCCAGTTCCCGCCCAAAACGGCGCGTCTCCCGCCACTTCCCGCCCCGAGAGCCCGAAACAGCGCCATGGCAGGCCGACCCGAGCCCCGAGGGGTGTAAAAGGTGACGCCGTCATATCACGCTGACGGCAGCGCCGGCTGACGCCGTGAGGCCTGTCGCCGTCACGAAGTCCTCGCCCTCCCACCACGGCAGGCAGTCGAACTCCACCGCCGCCGCCGCCTTCGACGGCACCGTCGCCGCGCCGAGGTCGCCGAGCTCACCAAACCCAGAGTAGAGGAACTCGAACACCGGCAGGGCGGGTGCGGCCGGCACCTCGTCAGCGGCGTAGCGGAGAACGGAGGTCGGCGACGCGAACGGGCAGACCAGGGGGGTGCCGTCCACCGCCTGCGGATCCAGCGACGCGGGCGCCGCCGCTGGGGCCGGGGCCGGGGCCGAGGCGAGAGCCTCTCCGTCTTCTTCTCCGGCACCCTCCACCGTTTCCAGGGGGCTCTCCCGGCGAGGACGGAGCCTCATGCGCGACCAGGGGGAAGAAGGCGCCTCGGCGGGGAACTTGGTGACGACGTGGGAGCCCTTGAGGCGGAGCGCGGCGTCGTCGTAGGCCGCGGCGGCCTCCTCGGCGGTGTCAAAGGTGCCGAGCCACAGCCGCCTCCGCTGGCGCGGGTCGCGGATCTCCGCCGCGAACTTGCCCCACGGCCGGAGCCGCACGCCTGGGAAACGCCGCCGGAACCCGGCCCCCGAGGCCCGGCGCCGCACGAGCGCCGCCTGGGACGGCAGCGGCCGGTTCTTCGGGTGCACCAGCGCCTGCGCCTGCGCCGCCCGCGTCGGAGCTGAGGCGGCCTCGACGTCGATGTGGATGACCTCCCGCACGCGCCGCTTGGCGCGCTCGTCCTCGTCGCCGGAGGAGTCGTCGGTGTCCGTGGCGTCGGCGTCCACGAAGTAGACGCGGACACGCTTCGGGCGGGGCAAGGGCGGCCCCGCGCGGCGGCTCCGGACGGAGGTGAGGGAGTCGACAGAAGACATCGCCGTAGGCCGCAGATCCACCGCAGCTACTGCCAAGCCTCCGCCTCAAATCTCATCCACCAAGAACCTAACTCCAAGAAATCCCCAAAAGCCTCGCTCAAATCGAGCAACCTAGAACCAAAATCGCGCTCCAAAAAGCAAAACTTTGCAGGAGACCAGCATGAACCTTTCGAAAACGAATAGATTCGGAGGCTTTGTAGTGGTTAACAACAGCAGATCTGGTACTGCTCCCAGTGAGCTAACGACAGCAGCACACACTCCCAAGTCAGAGCCGGTCAAACAAAAGCAAAGGGAGCCCAAGAATCCCCACCACCCAAAACCTCAAAATCGGAGATGAAACCTATGAAATCGGGCTCGAGGGTCCTCCGTCGCGGCTGCCCCGGACAGATCGCGGCGAGAAGCCAACAACGCCAGAAATTGAGTGTGACGCGAGGGTTTAAAGAGGGTTTGGCAAGGTGCTTAAGGGCGGGAAAGGGGGTAGGGGAGGAGAAAGGGCGCGGAGAAGCGGTCTGGCAGAGGTGGAAGCCACTACGGCCCCCCTCGCTTGTCTTCATAAATAATTCATGATCGTTGGTAGGCTTATCACTCCTGGATCCTGGAGGTTTTACCGTTGTGCCCCGGGCGTGACTCCCCTGCTCCTGCACTCCAGCTGGATCTTTCTGACAGCGAGAGGGGGCACAGCCGGACAGGCACAGGACCAGATGCATCGATCCTTGGGGGCCGTCTGCATCCGGATAGGATTTTTACTGTCCAGTCAAAAAAGAAAAACCGCAGAAGGGTCTGTAGGGGATTCTGGTACGTGCTCGAGAAAGAAGTCTAAGGCACCGTTTGATTCCGACCTCCTAAAACTTTACTCCCTCCGTCTCGTAATATTTGCACCTCTACATTTAGGCACGCAAACCAAGGAGTACTTCCTTCAGTGACCTGTCCCACCGCTCCCTCGTGTCCATTTTCATTTTTTTAATGATAAATCGTTCTGTGGCTGGTGGGAACAAGTGGACAGAAAGCGTGGGAATGACTGTTTCATATTTTTTTAATCGCCTTTGTCACGTTTCAAGATTCAAGGTTACTGTTACACTGCTATGCCAGGCCTATGCGAACCGATTATTTCAGGAATTTTTTTGAAGTGCAAACGTGCACTTAAACTAGGACGGAGGGAGTAGTTCCTATAAATTTTAGGCAGCCTTCTAAAACTTCATAAAAGAGTGTTTAGTTGCATCACCCAAAACTGACTAAAAATAGTAAATGTTGTTGAACAAAGACACTTTTACCCTTCTTTAGGAGAGAGAGAGGGAGGGGGCAATAAATGAGGGGTAGTGGGGGTCCAGAAAGGACTTTAGGAGGTTTTAGGAGGGGTGGAGCTCCTAAAGAAAAACCAACCTCCTAAAACTTTTAGGAGGTTTTAGGAGGGAGTGTTTGGTTCTTTAGACAGATTCTATCTAGATTTTAGCTCCTAAAGCTTTTAGAATGGGGAACCAAACATGGTCTAATAATCTAAGGCCAGGTTTAGATTCTAAAAATTTTTAAGGGGGTGTTTGGTTCTTTAGGCGCTCCTAAAATTTATGGCACATCAAATATTTAGAGGCTAATAAGGAGTATTAAATATAAATTAATTACAAAACTAATTATATAGATGGAGGCTAATTTTCGAGACGAATTTTTTAAGCCTAATTAATCTATCATTAGCATATGTTTACTGTAGCACCATGTTGTCAAATCATGGACTAATTAGGCTTAAAAGATTCGTCTCGTAAATTAATCGCAAGTTATGTAATTAGTTTCGTAATTAGTTTATATTTAATACTTCATGCATGTGTCTAAACATTCGATGTGACAGGAATTTTAGGAGAAGGGGAAGGAACCAAACAGCCCCTTAATCCAAAGTGTCGCATCGAATCTTGCGGTATATGCATGGAGTACTAAATATAGATAAAAAAACAAAACTAATTACACAGTTAGGTGAGAAATCGCGAGACGAAACTTTCGAACCTAATTAGTCTATAATTAGATACTAATTATCAAATATAAACGAAAGTGATACAGTAGCCGAACAGTAGCCAAACCCAAAAAAAATTGGGAACTAAACGCGCCCTAAAGTCTTGTTTGATTGGTTTCAGATTTAAAAAAATCAGTTTTTACTTTTAGTTTCTAAAATCTGAATTCGAAGCAAAACTGGTGGGGTGTTTAGTTTTTAAGAATCTGACTTCATTTATTGTTCGGCTAGCAAAAGCTAAATATCAACAGTTTCTCAGTTTTTAAGAATCTGACAAAAACTAGCAGCAAAAACTGTCATATTGAATCTCACCTAGTTTTTAAAACCAGATTCTTAAAAAACTAGCAAAAACTGAAGGGATCCAACAGAAATAATGTTTGATGTTTTTTATTATGTGTTTGTGTGTTAGAACTTAGAATCTTCTAGGATCTTAGCGTGTGTTTGGTTGGGGTCGAAGTGGGTTGGGGTGGGTTCGACCTATTTTCTTGGGTGTTTGGTTCGGGAACCGGTGGTTGGGTCTATCCTAGAAAAGGAAATATTCCGTGTAGATACGGACCGGCTCCATTCCTCCAAAATGAAGAAACCAGATGAACCCACCTCATCCCATCGCACAGGCGCAGAGCAGCGGTGGTTGTGCGAGCACGGAGGAGCAGAGGGCAACGGCTCCACTGTGTTGAGGAGCGGCAGCGCCAGCCGTGAGGACACAAATGAGCAGCAAACGTGCGGCTCGGAGGAGCGTTGGTGTAAGGTCGAGATGGCAACTAGAGAGAGGTGAATAGTCGTTTGATCTCAACAGTCAAGAGATGACCGGACGTAGCACAGTGTCATGACCGGATGCACATCTGCCGAGTCCGATCGTTTCCAGAGCGGTTCCATCCATGGCCGGACGCGACAGTTTGATCACGACCAGACGTAGGACTTTAGCATCCAGTCACTTCCAGTAAGCTCCTAGAGCTGCTCAACCGCGACCGAACGCGTCCGGTCGGTCATGATCGGACACAACATCAGCGTCCAGTCATTCTCTTCTTCTCTGTGTTGCCACGTCAGCGGGACCGAACTCATTCACCCAGCGTCCAGTCACAAAGTGACCCAGCATCCGGTCGAAGACTAACGCCTGCGCCTTTACTGCTGCCACTGACCGAACGTAGGACTCTAGCATCCGGTCATTGTGTGACCAGTTTTCGGTCCTTCTCCTTTTCTCTATGAAACCCTATTTTTTCTATACAGGGCATCGATGGCACCGTCAGATTATTCGCACTCTACAGGCGGACACTCCGTCGGTAAAGTTTCGAACCCTTTTCTTTACCAAGTTGATCCACATCAAGTCCAACTTCTTCTCCTTTGCAAATGTGCCAATACCACCAAGTGTACACCACCATATGTATATGTGTTAGCTTTTTACAAACATTTTCCAAAGGATTAGCCACTCAACTTGCCACGCCACTCGATCCTAGCGACGATGCAAAATTAGATCACTCAAGTGGTACTAGATGACCGATATGCAAACAAGTTTACCCCTCCTGATAGTACGACCATCTATCCTAAACCTAGTCATAAACTTCTCTACACACCTATGATCGGTGAAATGAAATGCCCTATATTATACCTTTGCCTTGCGCATTCTATTCCTTCTCCTCCAATGTTGATACAACACATGCACCAACACAATCAACAATGATATGATCCACTTCATATCATCACGTGATCATATTGGTTCATCGATCTTGACTTCACTTGCTTTTCACCGTTGCCTTCATCTATCGACGCCAAGTCTTGCTCAAGCTTCACCGCCACGCGGTCCATCGCTCCAAAGCCTCTGACTTGCCCTTCACGCTTGCATCCGGTCCATCAAGCCAAGTCTTATCTTGATCTTCTCCACCTTGATCGCATGACTCAATGTCATGTCTCATGTGCAATGAACTCCTTCATCATCACATGTGTGAGCTTTGCAACATCTCTGAGCCATTTCCTCCTTCATGGCATATGTTGCTCACACACATGTACCTATGGACTAATCACCTGTGTATCTCACATAAACACAATTAGTCCACCTAGGTTGTCACTCAATTACCAAAACCACACAATGACCTTTCAGTTGGTCATGGCGGCGTGGACGAGAGGCGCCGACGGCTGCGTGGTTGTGGGGGAGCGACGTCGACAGCCGCGTGAGCACGGAAGAGAAGCTTCAGCACTCGTGCGTGCGTGGAAGAGCGCCAGCGGCCGCATGGGCGTGCATGCGAGCGGAGGAGTGTTGGGTCGCATGGGCGGGCTTATGATTGGAGGAGTAGCGCCTAGAGAACCAGAGGAAAGAGGAGAGGGGAAGGAACAAGAAAGTACCAGAGAATGACATGCGGGACCTGCTTGCCAGATGCTCAATCCTTTTCAACCTAGTACTTCAACCAAACAAAAAATCTAGGACGGATCTAACCCTCTAACCAAACAAAAAATGGATCCATTCTATCCCTAGAAACAAGGTGAGGGCATGTTTGGAACATAGTTTTTTCATAGAAATTTTAGAGGTTTTCATTCCTCTAGAAAGAAAGCTTGTGACTACGTTTGGAACGTAGGATTTGTAGTTTCCTTTCCGGAGGAAAGGCAGTAAGCTATGTGTGTTTCACGGGAAATAAAACATCCACCATGATTCAAGGGAAAGCATGTTTCTCGTTCTTTTCTCCCATTGCCTCTCTCTCTCTCTCTTTGACTCCTCCCTCCCGCCATGGTGGTTGAACCCTAAAGAAATCTGGCACGAACAGGCGGAGATGGCAAACCACCACCAGCGAATCAGCCCATCCCCATGAAATCCCCCTTTCCTCGCTTTGTCTCTCCCTGCAACTCCATCGGTGCAGGGGCTTGATGTCCACCAATCTGGGGGGAGTCAAGAAATCCACCAAGAACCAGGTACGATTTGATAATGATATGATTTTCCTCTTTAGAAATAGTTTTATTTTGCCCTTGTTTTGGATCTGGATCCGAATTCATGGATCCAGCAACACATGTTCTATTTAAATATATGATCTATGGAGTCCTTTTATCTTTTCCCTAAGCTTCTATAATAGATGTTTTTTAGAGAAATAATAGATGTTATTTTTTTGTGTGCGTGTAACTAGGAAGCACTCTCTCCAATTACTTAGCAGTTAGCACAAGGAGAAAGCACTTACGTTTTGTTATATTATGCCTCTAGATTTTTTTCTCCTGGTAGGATCTCTAATATCCGTTATTTAACTTATTTTAAAACTGGAATTTTCATCATGTTTGTCATAGGCACGTCAAAGAATAGAGCTAAGTGGGATCAACAGAAGAGGCTATATCTTATTGAACTCTTAAAAATCCATGATGTGCCTAGATTTCAGACACACAATGCATGGAGTAAGGAAGCTTGGACTAGTATTGTGGCTCAGTTCAATAAGAAATTTTCTTTGTCATTCTCTATTGCACAAGTGAAACAAAATGAGCAGGATATCTCTATATAGGAATCATGCTTCCAAAAGATGAGCAACGGATCGGGCCACGTCGCCTGTTAGCCTACCGTCCGATCCGGCGAACAAGCGATATCGACCGTTCGATCGTGGTCTTTGCGGGTCTCCTACACGTTAAGCCACATAATCGGGCCATCATGAATGCTCTGAAACCCACTCGACTCGCCCTCTCCGCCTCAGACGGATGCACACTCGTACTCGTGAGGCGCCGCCTCCGGCGTCACTGCTCCCGCCCCGCCCGGGGCTTGCCACATCGCCGGGTCATTCTGCTCTACCACACGCCACCCGAGGTTCGAGGAGGACGGTGGCACAGTGAGCCGTGGACACGAATAGGCCGCATCACGGCAGAGCGAGGGCCGCGCTTTGTGGCGAGGTGGAGCACGGGGCCACGCGGATGGCCGGCTGAGCGGGTCCGCGGAGCTATGAACAGGCTACGTCGTAGCGACGTGAGGGCCACACGGACGGGCAGCGCGGCAACGCCCTGTCCACACGCGAGCTCCACACGCCTTGCGTGCCTACCATTCGACAGAATGTCGCACTCAGTCTAAGCTTACTCCAAACACCAGACGACAGCAATGCTCACACTGGCCCATGTGAAGATCCACGTTGCGTGAAGACGGAGGTGCAGAGCCGTCTGATGAGCTCCTAGCTTTTGACACCCATTCACTACTCCTTCAACCTCCCACGTGCCTGAGCAGTCAACAAGAACATGTTCACATATGAAGGTAATTTTTCCCTTTCAAGTCCTACTTGACAGCACAGGGCAAGATCCATATAAAATTCCACATTTTTAGATAATGAAACAACTTAATTGCAAGCTTTGTGATGAAACAGCCGAAGTATAGTGATCACTTGATCTTCTCAATTTGGTTTTCATACTTATGCTCCTCAACATTTTAGCATATGCTACATTTTTCTTCCATCTGAGTTTGTGGAAGAAAAAAAGATCTATAGGGTTTACCTTTTCTAAAATCTTAGTAAAGGGCTTTCATACTTATGTAAGATTCTTTCTTATATGCACTCATCATATTGGGTATTATCATTTGTTTATGTTCTAGGTGAGTCTGCAGCTGCAATACCTACAGGTTGTAGTGGAGGCTTACTACCATGCTGCTTAATAGGGTTACATAATTATATATAGATAAAAAATAAAACTTATTTTATATGATTTAAGATATTTTAGTAATATGAAAGCAAAAAATACATAATTATACCTTTTACTACACATACAGTTCAAATAATAGGCTCTAAAATAGCAGCTCATGTATGTCAAGCTGTTGCTTGACATGTGATTATGCTAATCTCACTGCTTTGATTAATGGTTAGTTCTTTGCTACTTGTAGTTGGGAAAATACAGGTCACAACCAATTTTTTGGATATGACTTTTGTACCAGCCTCACTATAATGTGCATCCAGAAATATTAGAATAAAAAAATATGGTTTTTGCTGTAGTAGATCCTAATTTGACATCTAGAAAGTAATATTGCACTTATACAAGTAGATTTTAGTTATAGAAAGTCCTGCAATGATGCTATTGGAAAAAATATGAACATTACGCTGGTAGGGTTCCAACCACTACATAGTTCTTCGGTTGTTCTGAAGTTTACCGCTCAGTTTCTTTATTAACTCTGTCCTTTCTCCAAATTCATAACCATTTTCATCAGCACATGTCAGATATGCAATGCAAACAAAATATAGCAAAAGAAAGAAAAATATAACAGAAGTATCAAGAAAAGCATGAAGAACTTTAGAACAGGACAAACTATTCATCCAAGAAGAAAGACTATTGCTAAGAGAGGACTTGAATCTATGTAGGTGTAGCTTTGTAGCATGTACAAAACAAAATTTTCAGGTACTACTTATTTTCCATTGAATACAGAGATCTTGAGAACAAACGTTAACTAGCAGCAGCTAGTAATACACAATATTCACAAACACCATACACTTGTGCACTGTTCATAATCTTGTTGCTGAGATCAGGTGAGAATCCATCTAATGATTTGTTCATGAGCCTGTTTTATACTTCTTAGGTTGATTTAATGCCAATTTCTTGGTTTCTTATCTCTTACACTGCACGTGCATGCGATGGATACACACCATGTACTCAGTGGTTTGTCTCTGTGAAATGATCTGCTGACTAATAAACAAACTAAGTAACAAACAAAACAAACATGCATGTCAGCAGCTAATTATAGTTAGTTCCATTGATATTTATTTTGATCAAGTTATGTAGTAGACCCAAGATACTTTATGATATTTAATTAATTGTAATGTGACTCAAGTAATCTTAGTTCAAAATCCATGTCCGCTTCCTCAAAGTGAACACTTCTCGGCGCACAAGATGTCTTCTCTTGGTGTTCATCAGGCTGCTCTTCTACGAATTTAGACGACAAACTTTTTTCCCTTTGTTCAGTTTTCATCACTCAAGGTAAACTTGTGATTACAGATGCCTCCCATTTCAAATATATCATGTTTGGGACAAGCTCGGTAGTTGATGCCTTTCGTGAAGGTTTGAAGCACTGCTCCTAGAAATCCAAGGTTAGTGTGTAATGCAGTAAATCCACGCTAATTATTTGACAGAATTGTTGCTTGCTTTATTAATCTTTTATGCTTCTGTGTCATGCAGCAGCAACAGAATTACTGAGCACAATAGTGGGTGCTAAAGAATATTACACTAATGATTTCTAATAGCCACTTTGAATATACTCAGATCAATATAAGCTTCCTCTAATACCATTTCCTTATACCTTGTTTTCTAAGTTCCCAAAATGTAAAGCATGTTGGCATTTCCTAAATTCTAGAAGTTGCACGAGTAATTCATTGCTGTAATTTATCATTTATATTTTATTATGCACAAATAGATGAGAAACAAGAATAAAGTGAAAGCTCTAGTTTGGTTTTGGTTAATCGATGAAACCCTAAGTGCTAACCTAATTTATCAAATGATCATGAGATAGGTAGCACATTCCAAGTGGTGAAGCAAATGAAGATCATGACATGATGATGGTGATGCCATGATAATGATCAAACGCTTGGACTTAAAAAAAAGAAAGAGAAAAATAAAAGGCTCAAGGCAAATGTATAAATGATAGGAGCCATTTTATTTCGGTGATCAAGACACTTAGTGAGTGTGATCACGTTTAGGATCGATAGCCATACTATTAAGAAGGGTGAAACTCATATCGAAATGTAGTTATCAAAGTGCCACTAGATGCTCTAACTCATTGCATATGCATTTAGGATCTAGTGGAGTGCTAACACCCTTGAAAATGTTTATGAAAATATGCTAACACATGTGCACAACGTGATATACTTGGTGGTTGGCACATTTGAGGAAGGGTGAAGAAGATAAATGTGAAAAGGAGTTAGTCACGCTGGTCACAGAGTGACTGGACATGTCCGGTATGGTGATCGGACGCGTCCGGTATTAACGGCGAACTCAACGACCGGACGCATCCGGTGTGAATCTACAAAGTCGATGTTTAGTAAACAGTCGATCGGACACTGGGGGCGTCCAGTCCGGAGTGACCGGACACGTCCGATCAGACCTGGGTGCTTATTGGACTCGACCGGACGCTGAGGCTCAATGTTCGATCAGTTTCTAATAGATTTGTCCGGTTGGCCTCGGGTACTCTCTGGACTCGGCCGGACACTACGGCTCAGCGACCGGTCATTTCTATTTCAGCGTCCGGTCTGAGCGTCCGGTCATCAGCAAGTGTGGGCATCAACGGCTACCTTGGTTTGAACTAGACACATGGTGGTCTATGAGTGACCAGACATGTCCGATCGACCTACCGGATGCATCCAGTATTCACGAACGGTGCGTCCGGTGCACTCGAGCAGCGCGTCTGGTCGATGCGCAGTCAACCCAATAATTGAGCCAATGACTCTATTTTATGGGGGCTTCTATTTAAGCCCTATGGCCAGCTCTAGCCACTCTCTTGGCCATTTGCATCGACATAGCAACCTTGTGAGCTTAGCCAAAGCCCTCCCACTCATCTCCATCATAGATTCAACATCTTTGTGAGATTGGGAGTGGATTCAAGTGCATTGCTTGAGTGTTTGCATCTAGAGGTACTTGGTGTTTGTGTTTTACTACAGGATTCGCTTGTTACTCTTGGTGGTTACCGCTACCTAGATAGCTTGAAGCAGTGAGGATCGTCGAGCGGAGGTTAGTGATTATCTCCGGCTCCGATCATGGTGATTGTGAGGAGTTCTTGACCTTTTCCTGACGGAGAGCTAAAATGTACTCTGGTGGATTGCTCGTGGCTTGTGTGATCCTCATCTTGTGTTGGTTGTGCGGCACCCTATTGAGGGTTTGGCGTGTGATGCAAATTAGCGCATGAACCTCCAAGTGAGTGAATCGCCACAACAAGGACTAGCTTGCCGGTAAGCAAGTGAACCTCGGTAAAAAATCATTATGTCATCATTTGATTCCAAAGTGATTAGTCTTCATTGTTATTCATTCTTGTGATTGATTGGTTCACTCCTCGACTTGGTGGTATAACCATCTTGCTCACTCTTTTTACATTACCGCAAACTAGTTATCAAGCTCTTTAGTGTAGCTAGTTGTGAGAGCTAGTTAGTTTAGTTAGTGTGGCTCTTTAGTTAGCCTTTGAGAGCACACTAACTTAGTGTAGTGATATAGTTATTGTATGGATAGAAACTACATAAACTAGAATTATGGTAGGTGACTTGCATTTTTAGTGGGCTAGCGCAACACTCGCTTTGCCTCATAATTGTCTAACCGGTTTGTTAAGTGTTGTTGTAGAAATTTTTAATAGGCTATTCACCCCCTCTCTAGCCATTAGGACCTTTCAAGTGGTATCAGAGCCAAGATCACTGTGATTTGAGGCTTAACAACATTTGGTGTAAAAATAGCTCAAATCAACAATACCAAGAAGCCACCCTAATTTGATGGCTCAAATTATCTCTATTAAAAAGCTAAGATGACAACTTATATCAAGTCAATCAATAGGAATGTTTGGAAGGTGGTAGAGATCAAAATTAAGATTGAAGATGAAGAGGCTCCCACCACCGCCGAAGAGATGATACTCCAAAATAATGACATTGCTCTTAGTGCCATCCATGATGCTTTAGATGAGAGAACATTTGAGCAAATCAAAAACATTGAGAGAGCTCATGAGGCATGGAAGAAATTGGAGGAATCATTTGAGAGCACTCAAGCCGTGAAGAGTGCAAAGGCATATATTCTCAAAGAGAAATTTGTAAGCTTCAAGATGGAGGATGAGAGTGTGCCGGAGATGTTCCATAGGCTTCAAGTGCTTGTCAATGATCTCAAAGCACTTGAAGAAGAGGTGAAGGACAAGGACTTCTCCCATGAATTCTTGAGATGTTTGCCTTTAAGATTTGACACATTGGTCACTATTCTAGTGAGGAGTGGTTTGGACACCATGACACCAAACTAAGTGTTGGGAGATATAATGACCAATGATACATATAGAGATGATGATGAGAAGGAACAAAAGAAGGAGAAGAAGGATGAGAAAAAGAAGAGCGTGGCATTCAAGGCGACATCATCCAAAGGCAAGGCAAAGCGAGATACATCAAGTGAAGATGATGGCTTATGGGATGATAATGATGATGAGAAGATGACTCTCTTTGTCAAGAGATTTGGCAAGTTCATGATGAAGAAGGGCTATCATGCTAGAAGAAAGAAGTCTTCATCCAAGAACAAGTAAGAGTCAAGAAGGTGCTTCAATTGTGGAAGCAAAGATCATCTTATTGCTCAATGTCCATACAATAGTGATAAAAGATGACGACAAGAAGAACAAGAAGAAGGACAAGAAGGAAAAGAAAGAGAAAAAGGACAAGATGACCTTTAAAAAGAAGAAGGGCGGTTCATATGTGGTCACTTGGGATAGTGATGCTTCCTCAAGTGATGATGATGATAGTGATGATGACAAGACCACCAAGAAGAAGACACTTGCAAGCATTGCTATCAATGAGAAGCCTTCTCTCTTCGACACTCTATCATGCTTCATGGCTAAGTCCACTAAGGTATAAATTTGTGATGATGAAAGTGATGAAGAACATGATAATGAAAATGAAAATGAAAATAATAGTGATAGTAATGATGATGAACTTACTAACAATGAACTATTTGACATGCTAGAAGATACTAAAGAACACTTTGGTATTAAGAGAAGGGAATGCAAAATCTTGCGTAAGGAACTAAAAGCCCTTAAGCAAGTCTTTGATGAGCTCAATGCATCTCATGAGTGGCTAGAGGAAGCCCCTGAGAAGCTTAGCAAGGCACACAAGAAGCTTGAAAAAGCTCATTCCTCTTTGCTTAATGAGCAAAATAAAAAGAAGCATGTTGAGACTTGTGATATAGGTTTAACTTGTGATATAATTGATTAATCATTATCTATGCCTATCATTGTTGCTTCCGCTAACCCTTCTTGTAGCACTTCTACTTTCACCTCATCTAGTAGTGATGGTTTTACTTGTGATGCCTCACTAATGGTTGAGAATGAAACCCTAAGAAGGAGGTCAACAAGCTCACTCACACCTTTGCTAAGACCTATGGTGGTGAGGACCGCTTACTTTATGTGCTTGGGTAGCCAAAGAGCTTCTCTCTATAAAGAGGGATTGAGCTATACCCCCAAGAAAGGCAAGGCGGTCTTTGCTCCTCACAAAACTAGTTTTGTGAAGAACAATGGTTGATTTTGCACTAGTTGTAAGCAAGTTGGTCACATTAAGCAAAAGTGCATGAACAAGAAGTCACAAGCTAATGTATCCTCCATTAAGCTTGATTATTTCTATGTGCTTACCAAGGGTGCAAATGGTGTAAAGGCTAAGTTTATTGGTAAACCATGGATGGGCTCAAAGAAGAAAGTCATTTGGATACCAAAGAGCTTAGTGACTAACCTTCAAGGACCCAAGCAAGTTTATGTATCTAAAAAGAATTGATCTTCTTTTGTAGATCAATTATAAAGCCGGAGGAAGGCATTGGGTTCTTGATAGTAAGTGCACTCAACACATGACCAAAGATGCAAGAATGTTCAACTCAATCAATACAAATAGCAATGATGGTTATGATAGTATCACATTTGGTGACAATGGCAAAGGCAAGGTCAAGGGGCTTGGTAAGATTGCAATATCCAATGACATGAGTATTTCCAATGTATTGCTAGTAGATAGCTTGAACTTCAATTTGCTATCTGTGGCTCAATTATGTGATCTTGGATTCAAATGCATATTTGGGGTAGATGATGTAGAGATCATAAGTGTAGATGGCTCTAACTTGATCTTCAAAGGCTTTAGATATGAGAATCTATACTTTATTGAGTTCAATGCTAGTAAAGCTAAATTATCTACATGTTTGTTCACTAAGTCTAGCATGGGTTAGTTATGACATAGAAGGCTTGGTCATGTTGGAATGAAATAATTGAATAGATTGGTTAAGCATGACTTGGTTAGAGGCTTGAAAGATGTTGTGTTTGAGAAGGGTAAGCTTGGTAGCTCTTGTCAAGCCGGCAAATAAGTTGGAATTATTGTATATGGATTTGTGACAGTGGATGATTATACTAGATACATATGGGTATTCTTTCTAGTGGACAAAAGTGATGTGTTTGCAACATTCAAATCATTTGTCAATGGCATTCACAATGAGTTTAAAACAACCATCAAGAGACTTAAAAGTGACAATGGTAGTGAGTTCAAGAACACTAGAATTGATGAGCTATGTGATGAATTTAGAATTAGACATCAATTCTCGGTCAAGTATACTCCACAATTAAATGGTCTTGTTGAGAGAAAAAATAGAACACTCATTGATATAGCAAGGTCTATGCTTAGTGAGTACAATGTGAGTCAATCTTTTTAGGCCGAAGCTATCAACATGGCTTGCTATTGTAGCAATCGCCTCTACTATCACATATTGAAAGAGAAGACACCATATGAACTCTTAAATGGTAGAAAGCCCAACATTGCATATTTTTGGGTCTTTAGTTGCAAATGCTATATCTTGAAGAAAGACACTAGATTAGGCAAGTTTGACAAAAAAATATGATGAATAATTCCTACTTAGATACTCAACTACTAGCAAAGCATATAGAGTTTAGAATTTAGATAGTTGTACTCTTGAGGAAGTTTATGATGTTGAATTTGATGAAACCAAGGGTTCACAAGAAGAGAATGAGAACTTAGAAGATGTTAGAGGCATTCAACTTTCAAATGCCATGAAGAACATGAATATTGGTGAATTGAGGCCTAGGCAAGTAAATGATGATGAAGATGATCAAGTGCAAGTGCTCTCTAACTCAAATGTGTAAGATGGTACAAATCAAGCTAGCACAAGTGGTTCTCATGACAATGAACAAGATCAAGTGGCTAGTACATTATCTCAACCCAATGATCAAGCAAGTGCAAGCAATCAAGTTCCAATCCTCCAACCAACCAATGTTGCAAGGGATCATCCATTGGACACTATCACTGGTGATATTTCAAGAGATATGCAAATTAGATCAATATTGGCTTTATTTTGTGAGCATTTCTTATTTGTGTCATCCATTGAACCAAAGAAAATAAATGAAGCATTGAAAGATGTTGATTAGGTGTATGCTATACATGAAGAATTGAACAACTTCACAAGAAATCAAGTATGAGAATTAGTAGAGAGACCAAAGGGACACAATGTGATTGGAACCAAATGGGTTTTTAGAAACAAGCAAGATCAAGATGGGATAGTAGTAAGGAACAAAGCAAGATTGGTAGCATAAGGATATACACAAATTGAAGGTCTTGACTTTAGAGAAACATATGCCCCGGTTGCTAGATTAGAAGCAATTATAATCTTGCTAGCCTATGCTTGTGTCCACAACATCAAGCTCTATCAAATGGATATAAAGAGTATATTTCTCAATGGTTACATCAATGAAGAAGTATATGTTGAACAACCTCCCGGTTTTAAAGATGACAAGAAGCTCGACCATATGTACAATGGCTTGAAGCAAGCACCTAGAGCATGGTATGAGAGATTGAGGGACTTCCTACTCTCTAAAGGGTTCATGATGGGTAAGGTTGACACCACTCTTTTCATGAAGAAGATTAGAAAAGATTTATTTGTATTGCAAATCTATGTTGATGACATCATATTTGGATCAACCAATCAAGATTTTTGTGATGAATTTATAAAGATGATGGCTAATGAGTTTGAGATGTCCATGATCGGAGAGTTGAGTTACTTGGTCTTCAAATAAAGCAATTAAATAATAGTACATTTGTGAGTCAAGGTAAGTATATCAAGGACATGATCAAGAAGTTTGGCATGAGTGATAGTAAAGCCATTAGTACACCAATGGAAACAAATGACAACTTGAATAGTGATGCAAGTGTAATATGGTGGATCAAAAATAGTATCGGTCTATGATTGGAAGCCTACTCTATGTGACCGCATCAAGACCGGATGTCATGTTTAGTGTATGCATGTGTGCAAGATTTCAAGCCTCACCAAGAGAAAGTTATTTGAAGGCTACAAAGAGAATATTTAGGTACTTGAAGCATACACAAAATGTTGGTTTGTGGTATTTCAAAGGAGCAAAGTTTAAGCTAGTTGGTTACTCCAACTCGAATTATGCGGGATACAAGGTTGAAAGGAAAAGCACCTCGGGCATATGTCAATTGTTGGGAAGATCACTTATTTCATGGTCATCAAAGAAGCAAAATGGTGTTGCATTATCAACCGCCGAAGCCAAATACATATCCGTCGGTAGTTGTTGTGCACAAATACTTTGGATGAAGGTCACATTGAATGACTTTAGAATCAAGTTCAAACAAGTGTCATTTATATGTGACAATGAGAGTGTAATCAAATTAACCAACAATCCAGTTCAACATGCAAGAACAAAGCACATTGATGTCCGCCGCCATTTCATATGAGATCACCAACAAAAAGAAGACATTTGCATTAAGAGTGTAGGCACCGAAGATCAACTTGCTGATATATTCACTAGGCCATTAGATGAGAAAATGTTTTGCAAGCTAAGGAATGAGTTGAACATATTGGATTTCTCAAATATGTGTTGATGCACCCCCACTTATATGACATGCCTCTCCTTTGAGTAATCCAAGGTAAAAGTTGATTGGCATGGCATACATCCTTGCTAAGGACATGTTGAGTGCATGTAGACATCTTTCACATTTAATAGGCCCATTCATGAAAATCAAATAAATTTGATGATTATATGGTACCACTATTGCTTCTATGTTTATTTTGGTCTAGTGGTAGCATATGACATGTTTGTGGGCTTGTAATCTTAATGTTTGATCTAGAAAATAAGCTCTAAGTGTTTAACTCAACATGGTACAAGATAACCCTTATTTAGAGGTGTGAAGAAGCTTGTCCTTGGATCAAACAGAGTTAAATATCTTTGGCAAATATTCTAGATTGAACTAAATTTGGGAAAATAATTCTCACCCTATTGATTGACATTGATAATCTCAACCTATCTACATTTTGAACTTTTGTGGTCATTGATGACAAAGGGGGAGAAAAACAAAGATATTAGTATATGGGGAGAAAAACAAAAATATTAGTGTACTAAGATAATGAAAAGACAACAAAGGGGGAGAACTTAACATAGGGGGAGAGATATGACAAAGGAAAGTGATCAATTAAAATTTTAAGCACACAAGTAGGGGGAGCAAGGTCATGAACTTGTATAGTGCATTTGAATGTGCATTTCATATATTTACTTGCATGACACAAGTTTTAAATTTCAATATCCATGCTTGTTGTGGTGTATGCTGGTTGTAGGTTTGAATGATGAAATAAAAAACTAGCATGCATAGGTTATCTAGTGATTTCATTTCCAAGTGGTATCGAGCTAACCATGGTGCTAAGGATAGTATATTGCTGTACTTCGATTGGTATCACGCTTCAAAGATCCATCTTTTATACCTTAGCATTATTCGGTAGACATTGTCTCCTATATTTCCTATCTAAGCACATGTGCAAGCTACAATCCAAACTCTTAGCACATATGTAGGGGGAGCAATTACTACCATACGGGGTTCATGAAACTTGTACATATCCTTTTATACATGGTAAATATGCTTGGGCAAGCAACATGGATTCAATTGAATTTCAATTCATATCTTTGTGTAAGGGTTGTCATCAATTACCAAAAAGGGGGAGATTGAAAGCTCTAGTTTGATTTTGGTTAATTGATGAAACTCTAAGTGCTAACCTAATTTATCAAGTGATCATAAGATAGGTAGCACATTTCAAGTGGTGAAGCAAATGAAGATCATGACATGATGATGGTGATGCCATGGTGGTGATCAAACGCTTGGACTTGAAAAGAAGAAAGAGAAAAATAAAAGGCTCAAGGCAAAGGTATAAATGATAGGAGCCATTTTATTTTGGTGATCAAGGCACTTAGTGAGTGTGATAACGTTTAGGATCGATAGCCGTACTATTAAGAAGGGTGAAACTCATATCGAAATACGGTTATCAAAGTGCCACTAGGTGCTCTAACTCATTGCATATGCATTTAGGATATAGTGGAGTGCTAACACCCTTGAAAATGTTTGTGAAAATATGCTAACACATGTGCACAACGTGATACACTTGGTGGTTGGCACATTTAAGAAAGGGTGAAGAAGATAGAGGTGAAAAGGAGTTAGTCGCGTTGGTCACAAAGTGACTGGACGCGTCCGGTATTAATGACGAACTCAGCGGCCGGACGCGTCTGGTCGCCACACCGTATGCGTCCGGTGTGAATCTACAAAGTTGATCTTCAGTAAACAGTCGATCGAACACTGGGGGCATCCGGTCCGGAGTGACTGGACGCGTCCGGTTGGACCTAGGTGCTTACTGAACTCGACCGAACGCTAAGGCTCAGCGTTCGGTTAGTTTCTAACAGACACGTCCGGTCGGCCTCGGGTACTCTCTAGACTCGGCCGGACACTGCGGCTCAGCGTCCGGTCATTTCTTTTTCAGCATCCGGTCTAAGCGTCTGGTCGTCAGCAGGTGTGGGCAGCAATGGCTATCTTGGTTTGAACTGGACATATGGCGGTCTAGGAGCGACTAGATGCGTTCGATCGACCTATCGGATGTGTCTGGTATTCATGAACAGTGCGTCCGATGCAGCGTCTGGTGCCCTCGAGCAGTGCGTCCGATCGATGCGTAGTCAGCCCAATAATTGAGCCAATAGCTCTATTTCATGGGGGCTTCTATTTAAGCCCCATGTCCGGCTCTAGCTCACTCTCTTAGCCATTTGCATTGACATAGCAACCTTGTGAGCTTAGCCAAAGCCCTCCTACTCATCTCCATCATAGATTCAACATCTTTGTGAGATTGGGAGTGAATCCAAGTGCATTGCTTGAGTGTTTGCATCTAGAGGTACTTGGTGTTTGTGTTTTACTACATGATTCACTTGTTACTCTTGGTGGTTGCCGCCACCTAGATGGCTTGGAGCAGCGAGGATCGTCGAGCGGAGGTTGGTGATTATCTCCGGCTCCGATCATGGTGATTGTGAGGGGTTCTTGACCTTTTCCCAACGGAGAGCTAAAAGGTACTCTGGTGGATTGCTCGTGGCTTGTGTGATCCTCATCTTATATTGGTTGTGCGGCACCCTATCGAGGGTTTGGCGTGTGATGCAAATTAGCGTGTGAACCTCTAAGTGAGTGAATCGCCACAACGTGGACTAGCTTGTCGGCAAGCAAGTGAACCTCGGTAAAAAATCATTATGTCATCATTTGATTCTGAGGTGATTGATCTTTATTGGTATTCATTCTTGTGATTAATTGGTTCACTCCTTGACTCGACGGTATAACCATCTTGCTCACTCTCTTTATATTACCGTAAACTAGTTATCAAGCTCTTTAGTGTAGCTAGTTATTAGAGCTTGTTAGTTTGGTTAGTATGGCTCTTTAGTTAG
The DNA here is from genome assembly GCF_019320115.1 of Miscanthus floridulus. Lineage (NCBI taxonomy): Eukaryota > Viridiplantae > Streptophyta > Magnoliopsida > Poales > Poaceae > Miscanthus > Miscanthus floridulus. Next base: position 140,177,594 of record NC_089584.1, on the reverse strand, counting down.
CTTTTGAGAGTACACTAACTTAGTGTAGTGACATAGTTATTGTGTGGATAGAAACTACATAAACTAGAATTATGGTAGGTGACTTGTATTTTTAGTAGGCTAGCGCAACACTCGCTTCACCTCATAATTGTCTAACCGGTTTGTTATGTGTTGTTGTAGAAATTTTTAATAGGCTGTTCATCCCCCTCTAGCCATTAAGACCTTTCACAAAGCTCATCACATTTTATAAATTATGACTGTGCACTCTATAAGGAAGCTATAGGCTCTCAGTTCAGCTGGACACTTATAATCTGTTATAGATTCATTTTCTTTTCGGTGGACCACATGTGTCATTATAAAATACTAGAGTTGGGTAAGTTCTATGTTTTTTTCACTTGTGGCTTGGCAATTGGCGTCAGTTCCTAGATATGTACTGATTTACATCAAGAGTTTTATAGATGTAAGTACTCAATTATAGATAGGAAGTTGTAGGCTCTCAATTCAGTTGAACACTAAATCTATTTAGTTTGTGTTGTCACCTTAGTCGTGCCATCAATTTATTCTTCACTATAAGTTAGGACAATAATTCTTAAAAACTTCACCAAATACTCAATTTTAGATCAACTACATTTGCCCAACTAAAGCTCATGGATTCACGTCTTCATCAATCTTGTATTGCTCCTTCATTTTTGTGAAAGACTATTATCGCTGATTTATCTTTATCATGGAATGGAATATATTCCTATCACATTAGACGAGAAGATGTCTAACACCTAGAGCTTCCTATTAAGCTTCAATACTCTATTGTTTAACCATAGGTCAATAAAATCACATGAGTTATCAAAGATGGTGCGGCAAAGCCGCGCCCAGGTTTTCTAGTGAAAAAGGAATATTGTACCATAAAAGATTTGGTGGCAGAAAGTGGTTTTGGCTGGGATTTCGATAGAATGATGGCGATGGCACACCAGATGTTTGGGCGGCAATGGAGGCACGTAGGAATAAGGACGCTCTGTTTTGGCGAGACAAGTCATTTCCATACTATGATGATATGTTTGCTTTATATGATGGTGAGTTGATATGAGCATGATTAATTATTATTTTCATTGGATTTGATTACAATACTTAGACAACTCTTAAATATTGTCATATTTTTTACAGGTCGTTATGCCGAAGGAAGAAGTTGTCGTGTTATGGATCATTTGCCAATAAGGCTTGCCTTCACAAGTTTCTCATGATGTGCACCTGCAGTCACCTTCACAAGTTAAGGCAATATTCCGTAGTTGTGCACGCCGAAGGTTGAATAATTCCTTTGGATTTTGTGGTTTTTGACCTGCTCTTCCTTGTTCTTGTAAGTGATATCTAGTTCCACGGTATGGAGTAAGAAATTGTGGTGTATTTGCATAGCCTGCATCTACAAGGTAGAATTTACCAAGGGGCACTAAATCCATGGTTAAGTGCATCCTGTAGAACTCTTGCATCAGAAGCAGACCCCTCCCAACCAGCATGGACATGCACAAATTTTAGATCGAAGTCACATGCAACCATTATTTTTTATAGACCTTGCTTTCTGTTTCTATATGGTTCTTGTCTTTCAACAGGAATAGTCATCGGAATATAAGTGCCATCGATAGCTCCAACATAGTTCTATATATATATTAATGGTGAAGTCAATACAAAAGGCCCACTTTACATATAGTAAATTTAACCAAACTGACATGAAAACGAACTATTTTTTAATTACCTGAAAGTATGGAGAAAATTTGGGCTGCCTTAATATACGATGCGGGTGTGGAGAAGGCAAGCATATATAGTGGCATGTGAGTTGTGTAAGTGCATTGAGCACTGCTGCAAAGTGACGGCTAATTGTTTCCCACTATGTTGGAATTGACTTGTAATACTCGATTGCTTGCATTTTTTGATATCGCATAAAGGAATATAGCTAATTGCTCTTCCACCGATACATACCTTGAATCAACAAGTCCTTTTCCACGCAATCTTCAAACCAGAGCACGGAAAATATCTCTCTCCATATGGAATCGCCTTTGGCATAAGACTTCATGCCCATTTAGTGTTTCATCAATAAATGTGGCTCCATTTCGGACTGATGTATGTATGGCTTGCCTTTGTGATGATTGGGATGAACTAGCTTCTTGTAAGGTAGGGAGGACGAAGAGAAAAAATTCCTCTTCATTTTTTTATCTACGCTGGTAGCTTGAATCCATAGAAAGAAATGCTATTGTCGTGATGGATGGATGAGAGAATGACAAAGCTATTATATTGCTGGACAACGCACAATGCAACATGTTGTGGCCCCAACAAGCTTATATATATAGCAGGAGCAGCATGGTGCTGTAGCAATGCCAGGGTACCAAAAAATATAGATTAACAACGACACTTGCAGGGCTGCAACGGATAACTTGCCCAACGGCTATTTCATCATTGCATGGGAAAACGTGAGTGTTCAAAAATTTCCTGCAATCCAAACATCAAATTTCAAGTATTCCTTTGCTTTAGATTCCTATGGTTTTTTCGCTTTATACTACATCCTATTCATATGTTTTTTCTATTTCTGTGTTTTTTATTCCTGCGTTCCAAACAGGACCTGAGTCAACACATCCCTTTTAGTCAAAAAAAACATAGTAAAAAAAATAAGTCCAACCCATCCCTTTTAGTCAAAAACCATAGTAAAAAAAAACTAAACATAAACTTAGAAGTCATGTTCGTTTCTCTTATAATCCGTACTTTTTAGCTTATTTTTCAGTCGGAATAATATTTTTTCTCTCACGACAAATGAACCGAAAGAGTGCGTTTGATAACATAACTTTGGTAGCGACACTTTTTTTTTCACCGAAGGAGTAGGTATCCTTTTTGACGAAGCCAGTAGGGCCATGTTTAGATTGCAAAAAATTTCAATCTGATAAATAGTAGCACTTTCGTCTTATTTGGTAAATATTGTCCAATCGTGGACCAACTAAGCTCAAAAGATTCATCTCGTGATTTTCAACTAAACTGTGCAATTAGTTATTTTTTTACCTACATTTAATGTTCCATGCAAGCGGTTAAAAATTGATGTGATGGAGATAGATTGAAAAAACTTGAATTTAGAGCAAGGCCTAGCTCGGATCAAACATGTCCTCGTTGGTACAGAAGTGGACTGGAAATTCTTTTGTGCACCCTTGGATTGAACTTGGATGCGTGCTGATGGACCCACCATTCATCGATGCCATCAGGTGCAGTGCAGTGCCCATTTCTATGCCCCCGACTCTAATTCAGTTGCAACCTCTTCGAGTCTTCGGCTCCTCCGCCTCCCTCGTCCTCCTGTCTCCCCGACTCTCGCCGCTGGTGAACCTGCTGGCGGCTTCCAAAGGAAGGTGAGGTGGTACCCTCCGGGAGATCTCCATTCTTCTCTTCGCACTGCCGCCGCCTGTTCACCCCTTATATTGTGCTATAGCGACTTTGTCCCACAGAGCGCCCCCGCCCGCTGCCTGTTCGACGGAATGCCTGAGGGGCCAGCGGACAAGGAACCGATCAGTTCGGCCGGCGCCGCCGCGGGTGACGCCTTCGCCGCCCTCCCGGACGAGATACTGCAGCACGTCCTCTCCTTCCTCCCGGCGCAGCCGGCTGTGCGGACGTGTGTCCTGGCTCGGCGCTGGCGCCAACTCTGGGAGGGCGCGGCGGGCCTGCGCATCACCGTCGCCAATGCGCCCGAGCCGCCGTGCGCCCCGGACGACCTGGTGTCCTCGGGGGAGCTTCGGGAGTTCGTGGACCACCTGCTCCTCCTCCCTGGCGGCGCCCCGCTCGACAATTGCGAGTTCTTGTTCGATGTGCACGATCCGGCACGTCATCCCGTGTCAAGTTCGGCGGCTCATGCTCAGTATCACCCGGGAGAATGATGTCAGGGGCCTTCATTTTCATGTCGACAACCTGCCTTTTTATCTCACGGCACCTGCGGAGGCTAGAGCTGTACGACACAAAATTGAATGACAGCTTCCTTGATTTATCAGGCTGTCCGGGACTGGAAGATCTATATATCTACAATGGTGACTTTGTCCATGCCAAGAGGATCTCGTCTAAATCTGTGAAGCACCTGAGTGTCATCGATTCCTGCTTCAATGAGCAGATCCGCACTATAATTGATGTCCCAAGTACTATTTCACTGTGGCTAGAGAACCCATGGGACAGGACTCCTGTGCTTAGGAGCATGCCATTGTTAGCAGTGGCATTTGTCAGATTTGGCACCGATTGTATGTGTTGGATGAGTGCTATAATTCTGAATCTGGGGATTGTGATGATGAGCACTGTCAAGGGTGTTATGGCCTGGAAGGTGATAATTTTAACGGTAGCACTGCCAATGTCGCCAAAAAACAAGAAATCTGTGCTTCTGAATGGTTTATCAGGAGCTAAGACTTTGGTCTTGACAGATGAATCCCAAAAGGTATACTTACATTTCATCCTTTAATCCGTTTTATATTACATGTCAATGACTCATTTCTTCAGCAATATTTATATCGATTGTAGAACATTGATGAATCTCATCTATACAGACATTTGTGTTTTGGATATATTGCCACGAGGTGGGTTCTTAAATCATTACAATTCACTGTAAAGTTTGCCTGATATTTTTTGTTTGTACTTTGTCCAGTTCATTTTCAAACGAGATGTGAAATGGTGCCCCGTGTTCAGAATGTTAAAGACTTTGGTACTAAATGAATATTGGTGTGTGCCTCCTTACTTCTGTGAATTAGCTTGTCTTCTTGAACACTCTCCAGTTCTAGAGAAGCTCACTCTTCAAATTTTGTCCAAGGTACATATATTTTCTGCATGACAACTGCTGCTTACAGTATTTTGTTTCATCTATTTATCTTGATGAAATGTTTTTACCATAGGGACCTGAACATAAGTTTGAAATTATTGGAAGCTACAGTCAGATGGAGGGATCTGCTGCAATATCAGAAAACCTTAAGATTGTTGAAGTCAAATTTGAAGTGGCTGACGAGGGAGTTCTGAAAGTTTTGATCTTCCTGCAAACACTTAACATAGGTTTTGCTTTCTACATTTCTGCAGTTTGTGATCATATTTGAAACTAAAGCAAGCTAAAGAAGAATCTCCTGAGTTTGTTAGGAAATTATCAAATAAGAAATAAAAATTGTCTATAAATGCTCTTGATGTTTCTGAAAATATTATCTACAAATCTATGCATGTAGGTGTATTGGTAGTGTAGCTTAAAAAAAAAGTAAGCACAAAATGTCAACTTGTTGTGTATTTCTGAATTATTGATGTGTTGCTTAGTTCTCAATCAGCAACATGTTCGTCCCAAAATGTTGAGATCTTGGTCAATAGAAATAGTTGCCCAAATCAGTTTTTTCCCCTTACATCATGCTTAAATTGTTGTGCATCAAGTTCTACATGTTCATTTCAAGTTTTCTTGCCAAGTGAATCAAATATCTTGTTTCTCATATGTCACCCCTGTTACTTGTGTGTGAACTTATTGTGCTTTTCATATTTGCCTAGATTTCAAATTTGACGAAGAAGAGGAGACTTTGGTAGAAGATGTATCTACTACCTCTTAATTGCATCAAGAAATGGAAGGTTGAATTTGCTCTGGCAAGGGTTCTGATGTTTTCTATGTGAACTTTTCATGTTGTTTCTGCTTGTAATAAACTAGGACTACAACTTAATCGGAATCTATGAGCTGTTTAGGCCATTGAGACTTTCTATGTGAACTTTTCGCTATACTGTGCTATGTTTGGTTTTGTACCTATCTCCTGTTTATGTGCCAAGGACAGTGCTTTACCTTTTTGTGGTACATTAAGGGGGTGTTTGGATTCATCTCCTAAACTTTAGTCGATGTCCCATCGGATGTTTGACATATGCATTGAGTATTAAATATAGACTAATTACGAAACTAAATGCATAGGTTGAAACTGTTTTGCGAGATGAATTTTTTAAGTCTAATTAGTCCATGATTTGACAATGTGGTGCTACAGTAAACATGTGCTAATGACGGATTACTTAGGTTTAATAAATTCGTCTCGCGGATTAGTGACGGATTCTGTAATTTATTTTTTTATTAGTATCCGAACATCCCATATGACATCCCATGTGATACCTCCTAAACTTTAGTCTTTGGATCTAAACACCTCATAAACTTGTTGATTGTCCTCCTAATGATCTAATGTACTGTTCTTGGTCCACGGCTTTGTTCCTCGTCCTTTGTGGTTCACATTAGCAAGTCGGTTCATCGACGAACCTGTACGGTGTGATTTGAATGTGAGACGGCGTGAATTTGAGTTAAGAGTTCCTTCGTTACCACTGAAAGCTATATTAATCCTTTATCAATGTAATAAGGAGTGTTAAGCAAGCAGTAACTCAAACTGTAATAACATTTCCATCCGTAACGAAGTACTACTGCTGCTAGTAACTGAACGTGCCATTGTCCATTTACGCTATACACTGCCTTTGATAAAAAAAAAACTCTTAGATTTTATTTTGATAAACAAAGTTTTTTTTGAACATCTCTACATACATGTTTCCTTAATCATTCATTCTCTTCCATACCCATACATGTTTCCAAACGTGATGCAGAGTCCAATCCAAGATGAAATGAAAACACAGTGTTTTCATGGTCTGTCACACTCTTCATGCCTGTATAAATTCGAGCAATATGTCCAAACACGGAGTGAAGTTTGATCTTAAGATGAATTGAAATATACAATCATTAAATAGATCTCTAAACCTCACATGCTCATACTAGTTAGAGCAGCACACGTCTAGACATCAGAATGCATATTGTGATCATTGAATTGAATGAATCTCTAAGCCGCGACCCTTACAACGGGTGAACATATTTGCTAGTAGATTCTGAAACCTACCAACGGACAGAGAAGCCTGGAACACTTGATCTGGTGTGCTCTGTGAAAGTGCGCCTCCTTATCATATCATATCAGTAAATTGATGATCTTTACAACTCTGCCAACCACAATCGAGCTGCCCAGTTGGGGGCAGCAGAAAAAATGGGCAACAATTTACCCCGCAGGACGGCTGCTCAATCAAAAGGCAACTCCTGTTTACATGAAAATGGTGCTCCGGGGATCTATCTGCTCGTCAGAGCTCAGCAGGAACGGAAATAGATTACATGTGATTTTGTGAGCAAAAAGTAGCCGGTCTGTGTTGGGGTAGACATGTTACATGATGTTCGAAGTTGGTGAGAACTCAGCATATACGCTTCCACCAGCCTTTTTAGTTACAAGCTAACAATTCTAGACAGCATGTACGCTTCCTCGAGCTCCCCGGCCAAACCATCGTTAGTTTCCTACACGCGATAGCAGATGTTAGTAAAGCAAAAGGAAAGCTCCATTTCAGAGCTAATTTCCATCAAGGATATAACAAAGATGAAAATGAGAGGAAGTATATATGATCTTGATCTCCTAGTCGTAAGTTAATAACAAATTTTCATGGTATTAGTGTTTCTTGCTTGACATCAGGTATCATACCCGTAAATTCATCACATTGGTTCTTGTTATGTACTGGTCCAATGCACCATCCCCTCGGAGAATTTTAGCCCCACAACCTGGCCTATCAACAGAACCAATCGCCTCCTCATCCACCACAACAGCGTCTACTCGCTCATTTCCTGTTTTTTCGTCTGGAATCTGCTTAACAGGAGATTCAGAATGTATGGCTCAACTTTGCATCTTATTGTGTAACAGTTCAAGAGGCCTACCTCATACATGGCCTCCAACAGAACAGTTTCCAAGATGGCTCTTAAACCACGAGCACCAGTGCTTTTAGCTATCGCCTTCTTAGCTACCAATCTAAGTGCACTGTCAGTAAAGTGCAACCTAACCTGATGAACCAAAAGGTGTAATATAAGATAAAAAATTGATTGATACAAGAAGATATGCTACGATAATAAGTTTTTGTGGGCTCACTTTGTTCAGGTTAAACATTTTCCTGTATTGTTTGGAAAGTGAATTCTTCGGTTCTGTTAGAACCTGAAAGCAGATAAAATCATTTTAAAGAGCTTCAGCATGCAAGAGACCCTTTTTTATGAAAATCGTGTAAGAGCTGCTTCTTGAGTAATTAGTTTTCATCATTATACCAACTGAACAAGCTACCTGAACGAGCTGACCTTCATTCAGAGCTGCCAAACTTACTAGAATGGGCAAACGACCAATGAACTCTGGAATTAGACCATATCTAACAAGATCACCACTCTCAACCTGCCAATGCAATTGGATTATCCCGCCAATGAGTATGCAAGGAACAATTATTGAGACATGAAAGACTGTTTCATAGGATTGATGCAAAAGAAATCTAGCATATGCTTACAGATTCTAACAAAGATGAGGTAACCATTGGACAGCTAGCTCCAGAACTTCTCATGTTCGTGCGAACGGGTACCCCAAAACCTATAGATGAATCTTGGCGCCTGATTCATGCCAAAAGCTAGAGTTCAGTTTCTCTGTGGAATTTGTTTGGAATAACCTATCTACACATGAAATCTGCAATACCTTTCAGAAATAGTCTTTTCCAAGTCCACAAAAGCACCACCACATATAAAAAGAATATCTGTCGTGTCTATCTGCAGTATCATGATTCATGAGATTCTGTTACAGGCATGTCGCACTGAAAACAGTGAAGTATCATGATGGATTTACAATGCCCATAATATCTAAGCAAATACAGAGTGGCAAACATAAACTCCCTCTGTCCTTAAATACAAGGTATCCAAGCGATTTTCAGACATAATAAGAATCCTGGCAACAGACCACCTTGTCCCTCACTAATTAGGATGGAGGGGCCAGTTCAGTTGTTATTTTCCTTAATTACTGAGTGGCTGTTTTCGGTGAAGTCAAGTTTAAAAGGAATCTCAATATTTGCTACCAAAAAAGTCAAAGGAGAGAGGGGGCTGAGGACCCAGAATACTTGTATTTTGGTACAAATTTTGAACTCTAGAACCCTGATATTTTAAAGCGGAGGGAGTATAATATTTATGCCTTGCACATTTTTAACACAACCAGTGTGTTCGTTTTTGTCTGGTTGTCAAAAAATGCTTTTGAGGTAACACTTCCTCTGCTCACTATGTACTGTAGTACAGAGTCCTTATGCCATAAAAAAGAACATTTTAAAGAACTTTTTTCATTCAATTGAATCCAAATTTGACCCATATGATATACAGTGCATGTATTCATTAAGGACCATATAGAGTATGTAACCTGTATGCTATCATTGCGAGAATTCTTGCGCGATCCTTTCTCAGGAATACTGACAACCTGCATTAGGAATACGAATAAGTAGGCAACATACAGAGGATCACTGCTGTAGTCTCTTGACATGCAGTTAAAGTCAACCAGAGATCCTTATAAAAAAATCAATCAAAGATAGCTTCTAAACTCCTAATTCTGCAGCCACAAAATAAAAAGGCAATTGTAGTCACTTACAGTTCCTTCTAGGATTTTCAACAATGCTTGTTGAACACCCTCTCCAGATACATCTCTACTAACATTTGCACTCTCTGCCTGAAACATGGTGCCGTTTAGAAATTTTAAAACTAAATAAGCTACCCAAGAAAACATTCAAAGAATCAGTACCTTCTTTGTTATTTTATCAATTTCATCTATGTACACTATCCCTTGTTGTGCAGCCTGAACATTATACTCAGCAGCCTGAACAAAATTTAGAATGTCATGAGGATCCTGGAATAGTATGTTTTCTTCCCTTTCTTTTTTCCCTATTTGTGAATCTACATGAACAGATAAAAGGCAATTCAACAACTAGAGTAAAGGCACATAATAGCCAGCCACACTTACCACAAGTAATTTTTGCAGTATCGACTCTACATCCTCCCCTACATATCCAGCCTGTATAATAATGCAGCAAATTTTAGTTTTGGTTCCAACTCGAACTCACACATTCTAGTGTAACTGCATATATCCAATTTCTCCATATAGCTTCAATACAATTAATATAGCCACAGGTCCACAACAGCTGAATATGATAAAAAGTAGGAACAGATGCAAATAATAAAGAAAAATGCCAGTTCCCAGTATACAGATGCTTGATCAGAATTTGTTTTCACATAAGCATAAAAGCTAGTGGTAACATATGATGCTGAAGAATTTTGCGTGAAATGAGAAATCTAAAATAGTGAAAGAGCACAGATAAAGTTAGCAGCAATGCCATGTTTTGAGAATTTTCAGAAATCAGTTTAATGCATTTCAGTGGGGCTCTTCCAAGACATTCTAAAGAAAACAATGTTTGTAAGTCAGTAATGAACTTGCCTGCGTTAATGATGTCGCATCAGCTATAACAAATGGTACATTTACAATACGTGCTAATGTTTTCGCAAGCAATGTTTTTCCTGTCAGCAGATAGGATGGAAAAAGATTTAACTGTCAGCTCCAACTATATAGTAACTCTAGTTATAAATGTGCAAAGCATCCTCGAAGTATGGAAGGTATGCAAGATAATTTTTAAGAAATAAAGGAATACGAACCTGAGCCAGTTGGGCCCATTAGGAGTACATTGCTCTTATCTATTTCTACAATATTTTGATCATCATGTCCAGTGTCAGGAAGCCCAGAGTTAGCAGCAGATCTGGATACAGAAGCAACACATACATGCGACAAAAAAAGGTATGACATAGCAATCAGCAAATTAAATTTACATGCAACCCTATGTGTCGCCAATTGCAAATGTGTAACGAAGGTTAGTAGCTTGTTTATGATATTGCAGAGATATGTTAAAAAAAAAGCAAAACTAAGGCAGGTAAGATAAAGGACAGAGACTAACTCTTTCTGTACATTTGCATTATATATTCTCTTGTAATGGTTGTATACAGCTACAGATAGCACCTGCAAGGAAAAAGTATCTGTAATAAGCATATGAAAACTATGGTTTGCTCTTAGAAAAGGA